>NW_028276523.1:0-133606 GCF_052056855.1 Sturnus vulgaris
TGCACTCGACTCAGTGCAATGCACCCGGAAGGACGCTCTCGCTCGCCTTTCAAGGAGCGATTCCTAACAGCAGAAGCAGCGGAGGCACAAACTGCACGACGAGAGGGGACAACGTAGAACACGTCTCTGTCCTGGCACATTTGCGTGTGCGATACTTCCCTCCGGCTCTTCGGGCCTTGCGAAGCTCTGTGTACTGCGAGCGCTGCTACTCGCAGCTGAGAAGGACCGTGGAGCTAGCGGCGAATTCGGAGAGCTCTTCGCTGCACTGCGCCGCTCGCAAGCGCCTTCGTTCTTCGCCTTCTGCCGTCCGGCGAGAGCTGAACTCCAGCGGTCAGTTGCAGCTCTGCCCAACAGCGTGTTCTCGGTTCTGCGGGCAAGCACGCCCTCTTGCCTTGGCCCCGAGAGCAAAGTCCCGAGCGAGCACTCGACTCAGTGCAATGCACCCGGAAGGACGCTCTCGCTCGCCTTTCAAGGAGCGATTCCTAACAGCAGAAGCAGCGGAGGCACAAACTGCACGACGAGAAGGGACAACGTAGAACACGTCTCTGTCCTGGCACATTTGCGTGTGCGATACTTCCCTCCGGCTCTTCGGGCCTTGCGAAGCTCTGTGTACTGCGAGCGCTGCTACTCGCAGCTGAGAAGGACCGTGGAGCTAGCGGCGAATTCGGAGAGCTCTTCGCTGCACTGCGCCGCTCGCAAGCGCCTTCGTTCTTCGCCTTCTGCCGTCCGGCGAAGGCTGAACTCCAGCGGTCAGTTGCAGCTCTGCCCAACAGCGTGTTCTCGGTTCTGCGGGCAAGCACGCCCTCTTGCCTTGGCCCCGAGAGCAAAGTCCCGAGCGAGCACTCGACTCAGTGCAATGCACCCGGAAGGACGCTCTCGCTCGCCTTTCAAGGAGCGATTCCTAACAGCAGAAGCAGCGGAGGCACAAACTGCACGACGAGAGGGGACAACGTAGAACACGTCTCTGTCCTGGCACATTTTCGTGTGCGATACTTCCCTCCGGGTCTTCGGGCCTTGCGAAGCTCTGTGTACTGCGAGCGCTGCTACTCGCAGCTGAGAAGGACCGTGGAGCTAGCGGCGAATTCGGAGAGCTCTTCGCTGCACTGCGCCGCTCGCAAGCGCCTTCGTTCTTCGCCTTCTGCCGTCCGGCGAAGGCTGAACTCCAGCGGTCAGTTGCAGCTCTGCCCAACAGCGTGTTCTCGGTTCTGCGGGCAAGCACGCCCTCTTGCCTTGGCCGCGAGAGCAAAGTCCCGAGCGAGCACTCGACTCAGTGCAATGCACCCGGAAGGACGCTCTCGCTCGCCTTTCAAGGAGCGATTCCTAACAGCAGAAGCAGCAGAGGCACAAACTGCACGACGAGAGGGGACAACGTAGAACACGTCTCTGTCCTGGCACATTTTCGTGAGCGATACTTCCCTCCGGGTCTTCGGGCCTTGCGAAGCTCTGTGTACTGCGAGCGCTGCTACTCGCAGCTGAGAAGGACCGTGGAGCTAGCGGCGAATTCGTAGAGCTCTTCGCTGCACTGCGCCGCTCGCAAGCGGCTTCGTTCTTCGCCTTCTGCCGTCCGGCGAGAGCTGAACTCCAGCGGTCAGTTGCAGCTCTGCCCAACAGCGTGTTCTCGGTTCTGCGGGCAAGCACGCCCTCTTGCCTTGGCCCCGAGAGCAAAGTCCCGAGCGAGCACTCGACTCAGTGCAATGCACCCGGAAGGACGCTCTCGCTCGCCTTTCAAGGAGCGATTCCTAACAGCAGAAGCAGCAGAGGCACAAACTGCACGACGAGAGGGGACAACGTAGAACACGTCTCTGTCCTGGCACATTTTCGTGTGCGATACTTCCCTCCGGCTCTTCGGGCCTTGCGAAGCTCTGTGTACTGCGAGCGCTGCTACTCGCAGCTGAGAAGGACCGTGGAGCTAGCGGCGAATTCGGAGAGCTCTTCGCTGCACTGCGCCGCTCGCAAGCGCCTTCGTTCTTCGCCTTCTGCCGTCCGGCGAGAGCTGAACTCCAGCGGTCCGTTGCAGCTCTGCCCAACAGCGTGTTCTCGGTTCTGCGGGCAAGCACGCCCTCTTGCCTTGGCCCCGAGAGCAAAGTCCCGAGCGAGCACTCGACTCAGTGCAATGCACCCGGAAGGACGCTCTCGCTCGCCTTTCAAGGAGCGATTCCTAACAGCAGAAGCAGCAGAGGCACAAACTGCACGACGAGAGGGGACAACGTAGAACACGTCTCTGTCCTGGCACATTTGCGTGTGCGATACTTCCCTCCGGGTCTTCGGGCCTTGCGAAGCTCTGTGTACTGCGAGCGCTGCTACTCGCAGCTGAGAAGGACCGTGGAGCTAGCGGCGAATTCGGAGAGCTCTTCGCTGCACTGCGCCGCTCGCAAGCGGCTTCGTTCTTCGCCTTCTGCCGTCCGGCGAGAGCTGAACTCCAGCGGTCAGTTGCAGCTCTGCCCAACAGCGTGTTCTCGGTTCTGCGGGCAAGCACGCCCTCTTGCCTTGGCCGCGAGAGCAAAGTCCCGAGCGAGCACTCGACTCAGTGCAATGCACCCGAAGGACGCTCTCGCTCGCCTTTCAAGGAGCGATTCCTAACAGCAGAAGCAGCGGAGGCACAAACTGCACGACGAGAGGGGACAACGTAGAACACGTCTCTGTCCTGGCACATTTGCGTGTGCGATACTTCCCTCCGGCTCTTCGGGCCTTGCGAAGCTCTGTGTACTGCGAGCGCTGCTACTCGCAGCTGAGAAGGACCGTGGAGCTAGCGGCGAATTCGGAGAGCTCTTCGCTGCACTGCGCCGCTCGCAAGCGCCTTCGTTCTTCGCCTTCTGCCGTCCGGCGAGAGCTGAACTCCAGCGGTCAGTTGCAGCTCTGCCCAACAGCGTGTTCTCGGTTCTGCGGGCAAGCACGCCCTCTTGCCTTGGCCCCGAGAGCAAAGTCCCGAGCGAGCACTCGACTCAGTGCAATGCACCCGGAAGGACGCTCTCGCTCGCCTTTCAAGGAGCGATTCCTAACAGCAGAAGCAGCAGAGGCACAAACTGCACGACGAGAAGGGACAACGTAGAACACGTCTCTGTCCTGGCACATTTGCGTGTGCGATACTTCCCTCCGGCTCTTCGGGCCTTGCGAAGCTCTGTGTACTGCGAGCGCTGCTACTCGCAGCTGAGAAGGACCGTGGAGCTAGCGGCGAATTCGGAGAGCTCTTCGCTGCACTGCGCCGCTCGCAAGCGGCTTCGTTCTTCGCCTTCTGCCGTCCGGCGAAGGCTGAACTCCAGCGGTCAGTTGCAGCTCTGCCCAACAGCGTGTTCTCAGTTCTGCGGGCAAGCACGCCCTCTTGCCTTGGCCCCGAGAGCAAAGTCCCGAGCGAGCACTCGACTCAGTGCAATGCACCCGGAAGGACGCTCTCGCTCGCCTTTCAAGGAGCGATTCCTAACAGCAGAAGCAGCAGAGGCACAAACTGCACGACGAGAGGGGACAACGTAGAACACGTCTCTGTCCTGGCACATTTTCGTGTGCGATACTTCCCTCCGGCTCTTCGGGCCTTGCGAAGCTCTGTGTACTGCGAGCGCTGCTACTCGCAGCTGAGAAGGACCGTGGAGCTAGCGGCGAATTCGGAGAGCTCTTCGCTGCACTGCGCCGCTCGCAAGCGGCTTCGTTCTTCGCCTTCTGCCGTCCGGCGAGAGCTGAACTCCAGCGGTCAGTTGCAGCTCTGCCCAACAGCGTGTTCTCGGTTCTGCGGGCAAGCACGCCCTCTTGCCTTGGCCCCGAGAGCAAAGTCCCGAGCGAGCACTCGACTCAGTGCAATGCACCCGGAAGGACGCTCTCGCTCGCCTTTCAAGGAGCGATTCCTAACAGCAGAAGCAGCAGAGGCACAAACTGCACGACGAGAGGGACAACGTAGAACACGTCTCTGTCCTGGCACATTTTCGTGTGCGATACTTCCCTCCGGCTCTTCGGGCCTTGCGAAGCTCTGTGTACTGCGAGCGCTGCTACTCGCAGCTGAGAAGGACCGTGGAGCTAGCGGCGAATTCGGAGAGCTCTTCGCTGCACTGCGCCGCTCGCAAGCGGCTTCGTTCTTCGCCTTCTGCCGTCCGGCGAGAGCTGAACTCCAGCGGTCAGTTGCAGCTCTGCCCAACAGCGTGTTCTCAGTTCTGCGGGCAAGCACGCCCTCTTGCCTTGGCCCCGAGAGCAAAGTCCCGAGCGAGCACTCGACTCAGTGCAATGCACCCGGAAGGACGCTCTCGCTCGCCTTTCAAGGAGCGATTCCTAACAGCAGAAGCAGCAGAGGCACAAACTGCACGACGAGAGGGGACAACGTAGAACACGTCTCTGTCCTGGCACATTTTCGTGTGCGATACTTCCCTCCGGCTCTTCGGGCCTTGCGAAGCTCTGTGTACTGCGAGCGCTGCTACTCGCAGCTGAGAAGGACCGTGGAGCTAGCGGCGAATTCGGAGAGCTCTTCGCTGCACTGCGCCGCTCGCAAGCGCCTTCGTTCTTCGCCTTCTGCCGTCCGGCGAGAGCTGAACTCCAGCGGTCAGTTGCAGCTCTGCCCAACAGCGTGTTCTCGGTTCTGCGGGCAAGCACGCCCTCTTGCCTTGGCCCCGAGAGCAAAGTCCCGAGCGAGCACTCGACTCAGTGCAATGCACCCGGAAGGACGCTCTCGCTCGCCTTTCAAGGAGCGATTCCTAACAGCAGAAGCAGCAGAGGCACAAACTGCACGACGAGAGGGGACAACGTAGAACACGTCTCTGTCCTGGCACATTTTCGTGTGCGATACTTCCCTCCGGCTCTTCGGGCCTTGCGAAGCTCTGTGTACTGCGAGCGCTGCTACTCGCAGCTGAGAAGGACCGTGGAGCTAGCGGCGAATTCGGAGAGCTCTTCGCTGCACTGCGCCGCTCGCAAGCGGCTTCGTTCTTCGCCTTCTGCCGTCCGGCGAGAGCTGAACTCCAGCGGTCAGTTGCAGCTCTGCCCAACAGCGTGTTCTCAGTTCTGCGGGCAAGCACGCCCTCTTGCCTTGGCCCCGAGAGCAAAGTCCCGAGCGAGCACTCGACTCAGTGCAATGCACCCGGAAGGACGCTCTCGCTCGCCTTTCAAGGAGCGATTCCTAACAGCAGAAGCAGCAGAGGCACAAACTGCACGACGAGAGGGGACAACGTAGAACACGTCTCTGTCCTGGCACATTTTCGTGTGCGATACTTCCCTCCGGCTCTTCGGGCCTTGCGAAGCTCTGTGTACTGCGAGCGCTGCTACTCGCAGCTGAGAAGGACCGTGGAGCTAGCGGCGAATTCGGAGAGCTCTTCGCTGCACTGCGCCGCTCGCAAGCGGCTTCGTTCTTCGCCTTCTGCCGTCCGGCGAGAGCTGAACTCCAGCGGTCAGTTGCAGCTCTGCCCAACAGCGTGTTCTCAGTTCTGCGGGCAAGCACGCCCTCTTGCCTTGGCCCCGAGAGCAAAGTCCCGAGCGAGCACTCGACTCAGTGCAATGCACCCGGAAGGACGCTCTCGCTCGCCTTTCAAGGAGCGATTCCTAACAGCAGAAGCAGCAGAGGCACAAACTGCACGACGAGAGGGGACAACGTAGAACACGTCTCTGTCCTGGCACATTTGCGTGTGCGATACTTCCCTCCGGCTCTTCGGGCCTTGCGAAGCTCTGTGTACTCCTCCGGCTCTTCGGCCTTGCGAAGCTCTGTGTACTGCGAGCGCTGCTACTCGCAGCTGAGAAGGACCGTGGAGCTAGCGGCGAATTCGGAGAGCTCTTCGCTGCACTGCGCCGCTCGCAAGCGGCTTCGTTCTTCGCCTTCTGCCGTCCGGCGAGAGCTGAACTCCAGCGGTCAGTTGCAGCTCTGCCAACAGCGTGTTCTCAGTTCTGCGGGCAAGCACGCCCTCTTGCCTTGGCCCCGAGAGCAAAGTCCCGAGCGAGCACTCGACTCAGTGCAATGCACCCGGAAGGACGCTCTCGCTCGCCTTTCAAGGAGCGATTCCTAACAGCAGAAGCAGCAGAGGCACAAACTGCACGACGAGAGGGGACAACGTAGAACACGTCCTCTGTCCTGGCACATTTTGCGTGTGCGATACTTCCCTCCGGCTCTTCGGGCCTTGCGAAGCTCTGTGTACTGCGAGCGCTGCTACTCGCAGCTGAGAAGGACCGTGAGCTAGCGGCGAATTCGGAGAGCTCGTCGCTGCACTGCGCCGCTCGCAAGCGCTTCGTTCTTCGCCTTCTGCCGTCCGGCGAGAGCTGAACTCCAGCGTCATTGCAGCTCTGCCCACAGCGTGTTCTCATTCTGCGGGCAAGCACGCCCTCTTGCCTTGGCCCCGAGAGCAAAGTCCCGAGCGAGCACTCGACTCAGTGCAATGCACCCGGAAGGACGCTCTCGCTCGCCTTCAAGAGCGATTCCTAACAGCAGAAGCAGCAGAGGCACAAACTGCACGACGAGAAGGGACAACGTAGAACACGTCTCTGTCCTGCACATTTGCGTGTGCGATACTTCCTCCGGCTCTTCGGGCCTTGCGAAGCTCTGTGTACTGCGAGCGCTGCTACTCGCAGCTGAGAAGGACCGTGGAGCTAGCGGCGAATTCGGAGAGCTCTTCGCTGCACTGCGCCGCTCGCAAGCGGCTTCGTTCTTCGCCTTCTGCCGTCCGCGAGAGCTGAACTCCAGCGGTCAGTTGCAGCTCTGCCCAACAGCGTGTTCTCAGTTCTGCGGGCAAGCACGCCCTCTTGCCTTGGCCCCGAGAGCAAAGTCCCGAGCGAGCACTCGACTCAGTGCAATGCACCGGAAGGACGCTCTCGCTCGCCTTTCAAGGAGCGATTCCTAACAGCAGAAGCAGCAGAGGCACAAACTGCACGACGAGAGGGGACAACGTAGAACACGTCTCTGTCCTGGCACATTTGCGTGTGCGATACTTCCCTCCGGCTCTTCGGCCTTGCGAAGCTCTGTGTACTGCGAGCGCTGCTACTCGCAGCTGAGAAGGACCGTGGAGCTAGACGGCGAATTCGGAGAGCTCTTCGCTGCACTGCGCCGCTCGCAAGCGGCCTTCGTTCTTCGCCTTCTGCCGTCCGGCGAGAGCTGAACTCCAGCGGTCAGTTGCAGCTCTGCCCAACAGCGTGTTCTCAGTTCTGCGGGCAAGCACGCCCTCTTGCCTTGGCCCCGAGAGCAAAGTCCCGAGCGAGCACTCGACTCAGTGCAATGCACCGGAAGGACGCTCTCGCTCGCCTTTCAAGGAGCGATTCCTAACAGCAGAAGCAGCAGAGGCACAAACTGCACGACGAGAGGGGACAACGTAGAACACGTCTCTGTCCTGGCACATTTGCGTGTGCGATACTTCCCTCCGCTCTTCGGGCCTTGCGAAGCTCTGTGTACTGCGAGCGCTGCTACTCGCAGCTGAGAAGGACCGTGGAGCTAGCGGCGAATTCGGAGAGCTCTTCGCTGCACTGCGCCGCTCGCAAGCGGCTTCGTTCTTCGCCTTCTGCCGTCCGGCGAGAGCTGAACTCCAGCGGTCAGTTGCAGCTCTGCCCAACAGCGTGTTCTCAGTTCTGCGGGCAAGCACGCCCTCTTGCCTTGGCCCCGAGAGCAAAGTCCCGAGCGAGCACTCGACTCAGTGCAATGCACCCGAAGGACGCTCTCGCTCGCCTTTCAAGGAGCGATTCCTAACAGCAGAAGCAGCAGAGGCACAAACTGCACGACGAGAGGGACAACGTAGAACACGTCTCTGTCCTGGCACATTTGCGTGTGCGATACTTCCCTCCGGGTCTTCGGGCCTTGCGAAGCTCTGTGTACTGCGAGCGCTGCTACTCGCAGCTGAGAAGGACCGTGGAGCTAGCGGCGAATTCGGAGAGCTCTTCGCTGCACTGCGCCGCTCGCAAGCGGCTTCGTTCTTCGCCTTCTGCCGTCCGGCGAGAGCTGAACTCCAGCGGTCAGTTGCAGCTCTGCCCAACAGCGTGTTTCTCAGTTCTGCGGGCAAGCACGCCCTCTTGCCTTGGCCCCGAGAGCAAAGTCCCGAGCGAGCACTCGACTCAGTGCAATGCACCCGGAAGGACGCTCTCGCTCGCCTTTCAAGGAGCGATTCCTAACAGCAGAAGCAGCAGAGGCACAAACTGCACGACGAGAGGGGACAACGTAGAACACGTCTCTGTCCTGGCACATTTGCGTGTGCGATACTTCCCTCCGGCTCTTCGGGCCTTGCGAAGCTCTGTGTACTGCGAGCGCTGCTACTCGCAGCTGAGAAGGACCGTGGAGCTAGCGGCGAATTCGGAGAGCTCTTCGCTGCACTGCGCGCTCGCAAGCGCTTCGTTCTTCGCCTTCTGCCGTCCGGCGAGAGCTGAACTCCAGCGGTCAGTTGCAGCTCTGCCCAACAGCGTGTTCTCAGTTCTGCGGGCAAGCACGCCCTCTTGCCTTGGCCCCGAGAGCAAAGTCCCGAGCGAGCACTCGACTCAGTGCAATGCACCCGGAAGGACGCTCTCGCTCGCCTTCAAGGAGCGATTCCTAACAGCAGAAGCAGCAGAGGCACAAACTGCACGACGAGAGGGGACAACGTAGAACACGTCTCTGTCCTGCACATTTGCGTGTGCGATACTTCCCTCCGCTCTTCGGGCCTTGCGAAGCTCTGTGTACTGCGAGCGCTGCTACTCGCAGCTGAGAAGGACCGTGGAGCTAGCGGCGAATTCGGAGAGCTCTTCGCTGCACTGCGCCGCTCGCAAGCGGCTTCGTTCTTCGCCTTCTGCCGTCCGGCGAGAGCTGAACTCCAGCGTCAGTTGCAGCTCTGCCCAACAGCGTGTTCTCAGTTCTGCGGGCAAGCACGCCCTCTTGCCTTGGCCCCGAGAGCAAAGTCCCGAGCGAGCACTCGACTCAGTGCAATGCACCCGGAAGGACGCTCTCGCTCGCCTTTCAAGGAGCGATTCCTAACAGCAGAAGCAGCAGAGGCACAAACTGCACGACGAGAGGGGACAACGTAGAACACGTCTCTGTCCTGGCACATTTGCGTGTGCGATACTTCCCTCCGGCTCTTCGGGCCTTGCGAAGCTCTGTGTACTGCGAGCGCTGCTACTCGCAGCTGAGAAGGACCGTGGAGCTAGCGGCGAATTCGGAGAGCTCTTCGCTGCACTGCGCCGCTCGCAAGCGGCTTCGTTCTTCGCCTTCTGCCGTCCGGCGAGAGCTGAACTCCAGCGGTCAGTTGCAGCTCTGCCCAACAGCGTGTTCTCAGTTCTGCGGGCAAGCACGCCCTCTTGCCTTGGCCCCGAGAGCAAAGTCCCGAGCGAGCTCTCGACTCAGTGCAATGCACCCGGAAGGACGCTCTCGCTCGCCTTTCAAGGAGCGATTCCTAACAGCAGAAGCAGCAGAGGCACAAACTGCACGACGAGAGGGGACAACGTAGAACACGTCTCTGTCCTGGCACATTTGCGTGTGCGATACTTCCCTCCGGCTCTTCGGCCTTGCGAAGCTCTGTGTACTGCGAGCGCTGCTACTCGCAGCTGAGAAGGACCGTGAGCTAGCGGCGAATTCGGAGAGCTCTTCGCTGCACTGCGCCGCTCGCAAGCGGCTTCGTTCTTCGCCTTCTGCCGTCCGGCGAGAGCTGAACTCCAGCGTCAGTGCAGCTCTGCCCAACAGCGTGTTCTCAGTTCTGCGGGCAAGCACGCCCTCTTGCCTTGGCCCCGAGAGCGAAGTCCCGAGCGAGCACTCGACTCAGTGCAATGCACCCGGAAGGACGCTCTCGCTCGCCTTTCAAGGAGCGATTCCTAACAGCAGAAGCAGCAGAGGCACAAACTGCACGACGAGAGGGGACAACGTAGAACACGTCTCTGTCCTGGCACATTTGCGTGTGCGATACTTCCTCCGGCTCTTCGGGCCTTGCGAAGCTCTGTGTACTGCGAGCGCTGCTACTCGCAGCTGAGAAGGACCGTGGAGCTAGCGGCGAATTCGGAGAGCTCTTCGCTGCACTGCGCCGCTCGCAAGCGGCTTCGTTCTTCGCCTTCTGCCGTCCGGCGAGAGCTGAACTCCAGCGGTCAGTTGCAGCTCTGCCCAACAGCGTGTTCTCAGTTCTGCGGGCAAGCACGCCCTCTTGCCTTGGCCCCGAGAGCAAAGTCCCGAGCGAGCACTCGACTCAGTGCAATGCACCCGGAAGGACGCTCTCGCTCGCCTTTCAAGGAGCGATTCCTAACAGCAGAAGCCAGCAGAGGCACAAACTGCACGACGAGAAGGGACAACGTAGAACACGTCTCTGTCCTGGCACATTTGCGTGTGCGATACTTCCCTCCGGCTCTTCGGGCCTTGCGAAGCTCTGTGTACTGCGAGCGCTGCTACTCGCAGCTGAGAAGGACCGTGGAGCTAGCGGCGAATTCGGAGAGCTCTTCGCTGCACTGCGCCGCTCGCAAGCGGCTTCGTTCTTCGCCTTCTGCCGTCCGGCGAGAGCTGAACTCCAGCGGTCAGTTGCAGCTCTGCCCAACAGCGTGTTCTCAGTTCTGCGGGCAAGCACGCCCTCTTGCCTTGGCCCCGAGAGCAAAGTCCGAGCGAGCACTCGACTCAGTGCAATGCACCCGGAAGGACGCTCTCGCTCGCCTTTCAAGGAGCGATTCCTAACAGCAGAAGCAGCAGAGGCACAAACTGCACGACGAGAGGGGACAACGTAGAACACGTCTCTGTCCTGGCACATTTGCGTGTGCGATACTTCCCTCCGGCTCTTCGGCCTTGCGAAGCTCTGTGTACTGCGAGCGCTGCTACTCGCAGCTGAGAAGGACCGTGGAGCTAGCGGCGAATTCGGAGAGCTCTTCGCTGCACTGCGCCGCTCGCAAGCGCCTTCGTTCTTCGCCTTCTGCCGTCCGGCGAGAGCTGAACTCCACGGTCAGTTGCAGCTCTGCCAACAGCGTGTTCTCAGTTCTGCGGGCAAGCACGCCCTCTTGCCTTGGCCCGAGAGCAAAGTCCCGAGCGAGCACTCGACTCAGTGCAATGCACCCGGAAGGACGCTCTCGCTCGCCTTTCAAGGAGCGATTCCTAACAGCAGAAGCAGCAGAGGCACAACTGCACGACGAGAGGGGACAACGTAGAACACGTCTCTGTCTGGCACATTTTCGTGTGCGATACTTCCCTCCGGCTCTTCGGGCCTTGCGAAGCTCTGTGTACTGCGAGCGCTGCTACTCGCAGCTGAGAAGGACCGTGGAGCTAGCGGCGAATTCGGAGAGCTCTTCGCTGCACTGCGCCGCTCGCAAGCGGCTTCGTTCTTCGCCTTCTGCCGTCCGGCGAGAGCTGAACTCCAGCGGTCAGTTGCAGCTCTGCCCAACAGCGTGTTCTCAGTTCTGCGGGCAAGCACGCCCTCTTGCCTTGGCCCCGAGAGCAAAGTCCCGAGCGAGCACTCGACTCAGTGCAATGCACCCGGAAGGACGCTCTCGCTCGCCTTTCAAGGAGCGATTCCTAACAGCAGAAGCAGCAGAGGCACAAACTGCACGACGAGAGGGGACAACGTAGAACACGTCTCTGTCCTGGCACATTTGCGTGTGCGATACTTCCCTCCGGGTCTTCGGGCCTTGCGAAGCTCTGTGTACTGCGAGCGCTGCTACTCGCAGCTGAGAAGGACCGTGGAGCTAGCGGCGAATTCGGAGAGCTCTTCGCTGCACTGCGCCGCTCGCAAGCGGCTTCGTTCTTCGCCTTCTGCCGTCCGGCGAGAGCTGAACTCAGCGGTCAGTTGCAGCTCTGCCCAACAGCGTGTTCTCAGTTCTGCGGGCAAGCACGCCCTCTTGCCTTGGCCCCGAGAGCAAAGTCCCGAGCGAGCACTCGACTCAGTGCAATGCACCGGAAGGACGCTCTCGCTCGCCTTTCAAGGAGCGATTCCTAACAGCAGAAGCAGCAGAGGCACAAACTGCACGACGAGAGGGGACAACGTAGAACACGTCTCTGTCCTGGCACATTTGCGTGTGCGATACTTCCTCCGGCTCTTCGGCCTTGCGAAGCTCTGTGTACTGCGAGCGCTGCTACTCGCAGCTGAGAAGGACCGTGGAGTCTAGCGGCGAATTCGGAGAGCTCTTCGCTGCACTGCGCCGCTCGCAAGCGGCTTCGTTCTTCGCCTTCTGCCGTCCGGCGAGAGCTGAACTCCAGCGGTCAGTTGCAGCTCTGCCCAACAGCGTGTTCTCAGTTCTGCGGGCAAGCACGCCCTCTTGCCTTGGCCCCGAGAGCAAAGTCCCGAGCGAGCACTCGACTCAGTGCAATGCACCCGGAAGGACGCTCTCGCTCGCCTTTCAAGGAGCGATTCCTAACAGCAGAAGCAGCAGAGGCACAAACTGCACGACGAGAGGGGACAACGTAGAACACGTCTCTGTCCTGGCACATTTGCGTGTGCGATACTTCCCTCCGGCTCTTCGGGCCTTGCGAAGCTCTGTGTACTGCGAGCGCTGCTACTCGCAGCTGAGAAGGACCGTGGAGCTAGCGGCGAATTCGGAGAGCTCTTCGCTGCACTGCGCCGCTCGCAAGCGGCTTCGTTCTTCGCCTTCTGCCGTCCGGCGAGAGCTGAACTCCAGCGGTCAGTTGCAGCTCTGCCCAACAGCGTGTTCTCAGTTCTGCGGGCAAGCACGCCCTCTTGCCTTGGCCCCGAGAGCAAAGTCCCGAGCGAGCACTCGACTCAGTGCAATGCACCCGGAAGGACGCTCTCGCTCGCCTTTCAAGGAGCGATTCTAACAGCAGAAGCAGCAGAGGCACAAACTGCACGACGAGAGGGGACACGTAGAACACGTCTCTGTCCTGGCACATTTGCGTGTGCGATACTTCCCTCCGGCTCTTCGGGCCTTGCGAAGCTCTGTGTACTGCGAGCGCTGCTACTCGCAGCTGAGAAGGACCGTGGAGCTAGCGGCGAATTCGGAGAGCTCTTCGCTGCACTGCGCCGCTCGCAAGCGGCTTCGTTCTTCGCCTTCTGCCGTCCGGCGAAGGCTGAACTCCAGCGGTCAGTTGCAGCTCTGCCCAACAGCGTGTTCTCAGTTCTGCGGGCAAGCCGCCCTCTTGCCTTGGCCCCGAGAGCAAAGTCCCGAGCGAGCACTCGACTCAGTGCAATGCACCCGGAAGGACGCTCTCGCTCGCCTTTCAAGGAGCGATTCCTAACAGCAGAAGCAGCAGAGGCACAAACTGCACGACGAGAGGGGACAACGTAGAACACGTCTCTGTCCTGGCACATTTGCGTGTGCGATACTTCCCTCCGGCTCTTCGGGCCTTGCGAAGCTCTGTGTACTGCGAGCGCTGCTACTCGCAGCTGAGAAGGACCGTGGAGCTAGCGGCGAATTCGGAGAGCTCTTCGCTGCACTGCGCCGCTCGCAAGCGGCTTCGTTCTTCGCCTTCTGCCGTCCGGCGAAGGCTGAACTCCAGCGGTCAGTTGCAGCTCTGCCCAACAGCGTGTTCTCAGTTCTGCGGGCAAGCACGCCCTCTTGCCTTGGCCCCGAGAGCAAAGTCCCGAGCGAGCTCTCGACTCAGTGCAATGCACCCGGAAGGACGCTCTCGCTCGCCTTTCAAGGAGCGATTCCTAACAGCAGAAGCAGCAGAGGCACAAACTGCACGACGAGAGGGGACAACGTAGAACACGTCTCTGTCCTGGCACATTTTCGTGTGCGATACTTCCCTCCGGCTCTTCGGGCCTTGCGAAGCTCTGTGTACTGCGAGCGCTGCTACTCGCAGCTGAGAAGGACCGTGGAGCTAGCGGCGAATTCGGAGAGCTCTTCGCTGCACTGCGCCGCTCGCAAGCGGCTTCGTTCTTCGCCTTCTGCCGTCCGGCGAGAGCTGAACTCCAGCGGTCAGTTGCAGCTCTGCCCAACAGCGTGTTCTCAGTTCTGCGGGCAAGCACGCCCTCTTGCCTTGGCCCCGAGAGCGAAGTCCCGAGCGAGCACTCGACTCAGTGCAATGCACCCGGAAGGACGCTCTCGCTCGCCTTTCAAGGAGCGATTCCTAACAGCAGAAGCAGCAGAGGCACAAACTGCACGACGAGAGGGGACAACGTAGAACACGTCTCTGTCCTGGCACATTTGCGTGTGCGATACTTCCCTCCGGCTCTTCGGGCCTTGCGAAGCTCTGTGTACTGCGAGCGCTGCTACTCGCAGCTGAGAAGGACCGTGGAGCTAGCGGCGAATTCGGAGAGCTCTTCGCTGCACTGCGCCGCTCGCAAGCGGCTTCGTTCTTCGCCTTCTGCCGTCCGGCGAGAGCTGAACTCCAGCGGTCAGTTGCAGCTCTGCCCAACAGCGTGTTCTCAGTTCTGCGGGCAAGCACGCCCTCTTGCCTTGGCCCCGAGAGCGAAGTCCCGAGCGAGCACTCGACTCAGTGCAATGCACCCGGAAGGACGCTCTCGCTCGCCTTTCAAGGAGCGATTCCTAACAGCAGAAGCAGCAGAGGCACAAACTGCACGACGAGAGGGGACAACGTAGAACACGTCTCTGTCCTGGCACATTTGCGTGTGCGATACTTCCCTCCGGCTCTTCGGGCCTTGCGAAGCTCTGTGTACTGCGAGCGCTGCTACTCGCAGCTGAGAAGGACCGTGGAGCTAGCGGCGAATTCGGAGAGCTCTTCGCTGCACTGCGCCGCTCGCAAGCGGCTTCGTTCTTCGCCTTCTGCCGTCCGGCGAGAGCTGAACTCCAGCGGTCAGTTGCAGCTCTGCCCAACAGCGTGTTCTCAGTTCTGCGGGCAAGCACGCCCTCTTGCCTTGGCCCCGAGAGCAAAGTCCCGAGCGAGCACTCGACTCAGTGCAATGCACCCGGAAGGACGCTCTCGCTCGCCTTTCAAGGAGCGATTCCTAACAGCAGAAGCAGCAGAGGCACAAACTGCACGACGAGAGGGGACAACGTAGAACACGTCTCTGTCCTGGCACATTTGCGTGTGCGATACTTCCCTCCGGCTCTTCGGGCCTTGCGAAGCTCTGTGTACTGCGAGCGCTGCTACTCGCAGCTGAGAAGGACCGTGGAGCTAGCGGCGAATTCGGAGAGCTCTTCGCTGCACTGCGCCGCTCGCAAGCGGCTTCGTTCTTCGCCTTCTGCCGTCCGGCGAGAGCTGAACTCCAGCGGTCAGTTGCAGCTCTGCCCAACAGCGTGTTCTCAGTTCTGCGGGCAAGCACGCCCTCTTGCCTTGGCCCCGAGAGCAAAGTCCCGAGCGAGCACTCGACTCAGTGCAATGCACCCGGAAGGACGCTCTCGCTCGCCTTTCAAGGAGCGATTCCTAACAGCAGAAGCAGCAGAGGCACAAACTGCACGACGAGAGGGGACAACGTAGAACACGTCTCTGTCCTGGCACATTTGCGTGTGCGATACTTCCCTCCGGCTCTTCGGGCCTTGCGAAGCTCTGTGTACTGCGAGCGCTGCTACTCGCAGCTGAGAAGGACCGTGGAGCTAGCGGCGAATTCGGAGAGCTCTTCGCTGCACTGCGCCGCTCGCAAGCGGCTTCGTTCTTCGCCTTCTGCCGTCCGGCGAGAGCTGAACTCCAGCGGTCAGTTGCAGCTCTGCCCAACAGCGTGTTCTCAGTTCTGCGGGCAAGCACGCCCTCTTGCCTTGGCCCCGAGAGCAAAGTCCCGAGCGAGCACTCGACTCAGTGCAATGCACCCGGAAGGACGCTCTCGCTCGCCTTTCAAGGAGCGATTCCTAACAGCAGAAGCAGCAGAGGCACAAACTGCACGACGAGAGGGGACAACGTAGAACACGTCTCTGTCCTGGCACATTTGCGTGTGCGATACTTCCCTCCGGCTCTTCGGGCCTTGCGAAGCTCTGTGTACTGCGAGCGCTGCTACTCGCAGCTGAGAAGGACCGTGGAGCTAGCGGCGAATTCGGAGAGCTCTTCGCTGCACTGCGCCGCTCGCAAGCGGCTTCGTTCTTCGCCTTCTGCCGTCCGGCGAGAGCTGAACTCCAGCGGTCAGTTGCAGCTCTGCCCAACAGCGTGTTCTCAGTTCTGCGGGCAAGCACGCCCTCTTGCCTTGGCCCCGAGAGCAAAGTCCCGAGCGAGCACTCGACTCAGTGCAATGCACCCGGAAGGACGCTCTCGCTCGCCTTTCAAGGAGCGATTCCTAACAGCAGAAGCAGCAGAGGCACAAACTGCACGACGAGAGGGGACAACGTAGAACACGTCTCTGTCCTGGCACATTTGCGTGTGCGATACTTCCCTCCGGCTCTTCGGGCCTTGCGAAGCTCTGTGTACTGCGAGCGCTGCTACTCGCAGCTGAGAAGGACCGTGGAGCTAGCGGCGAATTCGGAGAGCTCTTCGCTGCACTGCGCCGCTCGCAAGCGGCTTCGTTCTTCGCCTTCTGCCGTCCGGCGAGAGCTGAACTCCAGCGGTCAGTTGCAGCTCTGCCCAACAGCGTGTTCTCAGTTCTGCGGGCAAGCACGCCCTCTTGCCTTGGCCCCGAGAGCAAAGTCCCGAGCGAGCACTCGACTCAGTGCAATGCACCCGGAAGGACGCTCTCGCTCGCCTTTCAAGGAGCGATTCCTAACAGCAGAAGCAGCAGAGGCACAAACTGCACGACGAGAGGGGACAACGTAGAACACGTCTCTGTCCTGGCACATTTTCGTGTGCGATACTTCCCTCCGGCTCTTCGGGCCTTGCGAAGCTCTGTGTACTGCGAGCGCTGCTACTCGCAGCTGAGAAGGACCGTGGAGCTAGCGGCGAATTCGGAGAGCTCTTCGCTGCACTGCGCCGCTCGCAAGCGCCTTCGTTCTTCGCCTTCTGCCGTCCGGCGAGAGCTGAACTCCAGCGGTCAGTTGCAGCTCTGCCCAACAGCGTGTTCTCAGTTCTGCGGGCAAGCACGCCCTCTTGCCTTGGCCCCGAGAGCAAAGTCCCGAGCGAGCTCTCGACTCAGTGCAATGCACCCGGAAGGACGCTCTCGCTCGCCTTTCAAGGAGCGATTCCTAACAGCAGAAGCAGCAGAGGCACAAACTGCACGACGAGAGGGGACAACGTAGAACACGTCTCTGTCCTGGCACATTTGCGTGTGCGATACTTCCCTCCGGCTCTTCGGGCCTTGCGAAGCTCTGTGTACTGCGAGCGCTGCTACTCGCAGCTGAGAAGGACCGTGGAGCTAGCGGCGAATTCGGAGAGCTCTTCGCTGCACTGCGCCGCTCGCAAGCGCCTTCGTTCTTCGCCTTCTGCCGTCCGGCGAGAGCTGAACTCCAGCGGTCAGTTGCAGCTCTGCCCAACAGCGTGTTCTCAGTTCTGCGGGCAAGCACGCCCTCTTGCCTTGGCCCCGAGAGCAAAGTCCCGAGCGAGCACTCGACTCAGTGCAATGCACCCGGAAGGACGCTCTCGCTCGCCTTTCAAGGAGCGATTCCTAACAGCAGAAGCAGCAGAGGCACAAACTGCACGACGAGAGGGGACAACGTAGAACACGTCTCTGTCCTGGCACATTTGCGTGTGCGATACTTCCCTCCGGCTCTTCGGGCCTTGCGAAGCTCTGTGTACTGCGAGCGCTGCTACTCGCAGCTGAGAAGGACCGTGGAGCTAGCGGCGAATTCGGAGAGCTCTTCGCTGCACTGCGCCGCTCGCAAGCGCCTTCGTTCTTCGCCTTCTGCCGTCCGGCGAGAGCTGAACTCCAGCGGTCAGTTGCAGCTCTGCCCAACAGCGTGTTCTCAGTTCTGCGGGCAAGCACGCCCTCTTGCCTTGGCCCCGAGAGCAAAGTCCCGAGCGAGCACTCGACTCAGTGCAATGCACCCGGAAGGACGCTCTCGCTCGCCTTTCAAGGAGCGATTCCTAACAGCAGAAGCAGCAGAGGCACAAACTGCACGACGAGAGGGGACAACGTAGAACACGTCTCTGTCCTGGCACATTTTCGTGTGCGATACTTCCCTCCGGCTCTTCGGGCCTTGCGAAGCTCTGTGTACTGCGAGCGCTGCTACTCGCAGCTGAGAAGGACCGTGGAGCTAGCGGCGAATTCGGAGAGCTCTTCGCTGCACTGCGCCGCTCGCAAGCGGCTTCGTTCTTCGCCTTCTGCCGTCCGGCGAGAGCTGAACTCCAGCGGTCAGTTGCAGCTCTGCCCAACAGCGTGTTCTCAGTTCTGCGGGCAAGCACGCCCTCTTGCCTTGGCCCCGAGAGCAAAGTCCCGAGCGAGCACTCGACTCAGTGCAATGCACCCGGAAGGACGCTCTCGCTCGCCTTTCAAGGAGCGATTCCTAACAGCAGAAGCAGCAGAGGCACAAACTGCACGACGAGAGGGGACAACGTAGAACACGTCTCTGTCCTGGCACATTTTCGTGTGCGATACTTCCCTCCGGCTCTTCGGGCCTTGCGAAGCTCTGTGTACTGCGAGCGCTGCTACTCGCAGCTGAGAAGGACCGTGGAGCTAGCGGCGAATTCGGAGAGCTCTTCGCTGCACTGCGCCGCTCGCAAGCGGCTTCGTTCTTCGCCTTCTGCCGTCCGGCGAGAGCTGAACTCCAGCGGTCAGTTGCAGCTCTGCCCAACAGCGTGTTCTCAGTTCTGCGGGCAAGCACGCCCTCTTGCCTTGGCCCCGAGAGCAAAGTCCCGAGCGAGCACTCGACTCAGTGCAATGCACCCGGAAGGACGCTCTCGCTCGCCTTTCAAGGAGCGATTCCTAACAGCAGAAGCAGCAGAGGCACAAACTGCACGACGAGAGGGGACAACGTAGAACACGTCTCTGTCCTGGCACATTTGCGTGTGCGATACTTCCCTCCGGCTCTTCGGGCCTTGCGAAGCTCTGTGTACTGCGAGCGCTGCTACTCGCAGCTGAGAAGGACCGTGGAGCTAGCGGCGAATTCGGAGAGCTCTTCGCTGCACTGCGCCGCTCGCAAGCGGCTTCGTTCTTCGCCTTCTGCCGTCCGGCGAGAGCTGAACTCCAGCGGTCAGTTGCAGCTCTGCCCAACAGCGTGTTCTCAGTTCTGCGGGCAAGCACGCCCTCTTGCCTTGGCCCCGAGAGCAAAGTCCCGAGCGAGCACTCGACTCAGTGCAATGCACCCGGAAGGACGCTCTCGCTCGCCTTTCAAGGATCGATTCCTAACAGCAGAAGCAGCAGAGGCACAAACTGCACGACGAGAGGGGACAACGTAGAACACGTCTCTGTCCTGGCACATTTGCGTGTGCGATACTTCCCTCCGGCTCTTCGGGCCTTGCGAAGCTCTGTGTACTGCGAGCGCTGCTACTCGCAGCTGAGAAGGACCGTGGAGCTAGCGGCGAATTCGGAGAGCTCTTCGCTGCACTGCGCCGCTCGCAAGCGGCTTCGTTCTTCGCCTTCTGCCGTCCGGCGAGAGCTGAACTCCAGCGGTCAGTTGCAGCTCTGCCCAACAGCGTGTTCTCAGTTCTGCGGGCAAGCACGCCCTCTTGCCTTGGCCCCGAGAGCAAAGTCCCGAGCGAGCACTCGACTCAGTGCAATGCACCCGGAAGGACGCTCTCGCTCGCCTTTCAAGGAGCGATTCCTAACAGCAGAAGCAGCAGAGGCACAAACTGCACGACGAGAGGGGACAACGTAGAACACGTCTCTGTCCTGGCACATTTGCGTGTGCGATACTTCCCTCCGGCTCTTCGGGCCTTGCGAAGCTCTGTGTACTGCGAGCGCTGCTACTCGCAGCTGAGAAGGGACCGTGGAGCTAGCGGCGAATTCGGAGAGCTCTTCGCTGCACTGCGCCGCTCGCAAGCGGCTTCGTTCTTCGCCTTCTGCCGTCCGGCGAGAGCTGAACTCCAGCGGTCAGTTGCAGCTCTGCCCAACAGCGTGTTCTCAGTTCTGCGGGCAAGCACGCCCTCTTGCCTTGGCCCCGAGAGCAAAGTCCCGAGCGAGCACTCGACTCAGTGCAATGCACCCGGAAGGACGCTCTCGCTCGCCTTTCAAGGAGCGATTCCTAACAGCAGAAGCAGCAGAGGCACAAACTGCACGACGAGAGGGGACAACGTAGAACACGTCTCTGTCCTGGCACATTTGCGTGTGCGATACTTCCCTCCGGCTCTTCGGGCCTTGCGAAGCTCTGTGTACTGCGAGCGCTGCTACTCGCAGCTGAGAAGGACCGTGGAGCTAGCGGCGAATTCGGAGAGCTCTTCGCTGCACTGCGCCGCTCGCAAGCGCCTTCGTTCTTCGCCTTCTGCCGTCCGGCGAGAGCTGAACTCCAGCGGTCAGTTGCAGCTCTGCCCAACAGCGTGTTCTCAGTTCTGCGGGCAAGCACGCCCTCTTGCCTTGGCCCCGAGAGCAAAGTCCCGAGCGAGCTCTCGACTCAGTGCAATGCACCCGGAAGGACGCTCTCGCTCGCCTTTCAAGGAGCGATTCCTAACAGCAGAAGCAGCAGAGGCACAAACTGCACGACGAGAGGGGACAACGTAGAACACGTCTCTGTCCTGGCACATTTGCGTGTGCGATACTTCCCTCCGGCTCTTCGGGCCTTGCGAAGCTCTGTGTACTGCGAGCGCTGCTACTCGCAGCTGAGAAGGACCGTGGAGCTAGCGGCGAATTCGGAGAGCTCTTCGCTGCACTGCGCCGCTCGCAAGCGCCTTCGTTCTTCGCCTTCTGCCGTCCGGCGAGAGCTGAACTCCAGCGGTCAGTTGCAGCTCTGCCCAACAGCGTGTTCTCAGTTCTGCGGGCAAGCACGCCCTCTTGCCTTGGCCCCGAGAGCAAAGTCCCGAGCGAGCACTCGACTCAGTGCAATGCACCCGGAAGGACGCTCTCGCTCGCCTTTCAAGGAGCGATTCCTAACAGCAGAAGCAGCAGAGGCACAAACTGCACGACGAGAGGGGACAACGTAGAACACGTCTCTGTCCTGGCACATTTGCGTGTGCGATACTTCCCTCCGGCTCTTCGGGCCTTGCGAAGCTCTGTGTACTGCGAGCGCTGCTACTCGCAGCTGAGAAGGACCGTGGAGCTAGCGGCGAATTCGGAGAGCTCTTCGCTGCACTGCGCCGCTCGCAAGCGGCTTCGTTCTTCGCCTTCTGCCGTCCGGCGAGAGCTGAACTCCAGCGGTCAGTTGCAGCTCTGCCCAACAGCGTGTTCTCAGTTCTGCGGGCAAGCACGCCCTCTTGCCTTGGCCCCGAGAGCAAAGTCCCGAGCGAGCACTCGACTCAGTGCAATGCACCCGGAAGGACGCTCTCGCTCGCCTTTCAAGGAGCGATTCCTAACAGCAGAAGCAGCAGAGGCACAAACTGCACGACGAGAGGGGACAACGTAGAACACGTCTCTGTCCTGGCACATTTGCGTGTGCGATACTTCCCTCCGGCTCTTCGGGCCTTGCGAAGCTCTGTGTACTGCGAGCGCTGCTACTCGCAGCTGAGAAGGACCGTGGAGCTAGCGGCGAATTCGGAGAGCTCTTCGCTGCACTGCGCCGCTCGCAAGCGGCTTCGTTCTTCGCCTTCTGCCGTCCGGCGAGAGCTGAACTCCAGCGGTCAGTTGCAGCTCTGCCAACAGCGTGTTCTCAGTTCTGCGGGCAAGCACGCCCTCTTGCCTTGGCCCCGAGAGCAAAGTCCCGAGCGAGCACTCGACTCAGTGCAATGCACCCGGAAGGACGCTCTCGCTCGCCTTTCAAGGAGCGATTCCTAACAGCAGAAGCAGCAGAGGCACAAACTGCACGACGAGAGGGGACAACGTAGAACACGTCTCTGTCCTGGCACATTTGCGTGTGCGATACTTCCCTCCGGCTCTTCGGGCCTTGCGAAGCTCTGTGTACTGCGAGCGCTGCTACTCGCAGCTGAGAAGGACCGTGGAGCTAGCGGCGAATTCGGAGAGCTCTTCGCTGCACTGCGCCGCTCGCAAGCGCTTCGTTCTTCGCCTTCTGCCGTCCGGCGAGAGCTGAACTCCAGCGGTCAGTTGCAGCTCTGCCCAACAGCGTGTTCTCAGTTCTGCGGGCAAGCACGCCCTCTTGCCTTGGCCCCGAGAGCAAAGTCCCGAGCGAGCACTCGACTCAGTGCAATGCACCCGGAAGGACGCTCTCGCTCGCCTTTCAAGGAGCGATTCCTAACAGCAGAAGCAGCAGAGGCACAAACTGCACGACGAGAGGGGACAACGTAGAACACGTCTCTGTCCTGGCACATTTGCGTGTGCGATACTTCCCTCCGGCTCTTCGGGCCTTGCGAAGCTCTGTGTACTGCGAGCGCTGCTACTCGCAGCTGAGAAGGACCGTGGAGCTAGCGGCGAATTCGGAGAGCTCTTCGCTGCACTGCGCCGCTCGCAAGCGGCTTCGTTCTTCGCCTTCTGCCGTCCGGCGAGAGCTGAACTCCAGCGGTCAGTTGCAGCTCTGCCCAACAGCGTGTTCTCAGTTCTGCGGGCAAGCACGCCCTCTTGCCTTGGCCCCGAGAGCAAAGTCCCGAGCGAGCACTCGACTCAGTGCAATGCACCCGGAAGGACGCTCTCGCTCGCCTTTCAAGGAGCGATTCCTAACAGCAGAAGCAGCAGAGGCACAAACTGCACGACGAGAGGGGACAACGTAGAACACGTCTCTGTCCTGGCACATTTGCGTGTGCGATACTTCCCTCCGGCTCTTCGGGCCTTGCGAAGCTCTGTGTACTGCGAGCGCTGCTACTCGCAGCTGAGAAGGACCGTGGAGCTAGCGGCGAATTCGGAGAGCTCTTCGCTGCACTGCGCCGCTCGCAAGCGGCTTCGTTCTTCGCCTTCTGCCGTCCGGCGAGAGCTGAACTCCAGCGGTCAGTTGCAGCTCTGCCCAACAGCGTGTTCTCAGTTCTGCGGGCAAGCACGCCCTCTTGCCTTGGCCCCGAGAGCAAAGTCCCGAGCGAGCACTCGACTCAGTGCAATGCACCCGGAAGGACGCTCTCGCTCGCCTTTCAAGGAGCGATTCCTAACAGCAGAAGCAGCAGAGGCACAAACTGCACGACGAGAGGGGACAACGTAGAACACGTCTCTGTCCTGGCACATTTGCGTGTGCGATACTTCCCTCCGGCTCTTCGGGCCTTGCGAAGCTCTGTGTACTGCGAGCGCTGCTACTCGCAGCTGAGAAGGACCGTGGAGCTAGCGGCGAATTCGGAGAGCTCTTCGCTGCACTGCGCCGCTCGCAAGCGGCTTCGTTCTTCGCCTTCTGCCGTCCGGCGAGAGCTGAACTCCAGCGGTCAGTTGCAGCTCTGCCCAACAGCGTGTTCTCAGTTCTGCGGGCAAGCACGCCCTCTTGCCTTGGCCCCGAGAGCAAAGTCCCGAGCGAGCACTCGACTCAGTGCAATGCACCCGGAAGGACGCTCTCGCTCGCCTTTCAAGGAGCGATTCCTAACAGCAGAAGCAGCAGAGGCACAAACTGCACGACGAGAGGGGACAACGTAGAACACGTCTCTGTCCTGGCACATTTTCGTGTGCGATACTTCCCTCCGGCTCTTCGGGCCTTGCGAAGCTCTGTGTACTGCGAGCGCTGCTACTCGCAGCTGAGAAGGACCGTGGAGCTAGCGGCGAATTCGGAGAGCTCTTCGCTGCACTGCGCCGCTCGCAAGCGGCTTCGTTCTTCGCCTTCTGCCGTCCGGCGAGAGCTGAACTCCAGCGGTCAGTTGCAGCTCTGCCCAACAGCGTGTTCTCAGTTCTGCGGGCAAGCACGCCCTCTTGCCTTGGCCCCGAGAGCAAAGTCCCGAGCGAGCACTCGACTCAGTGCAATGCACCCGGAAGGACGCTCTCGCTCGCCTTTCAAGGAGCGATTCCTAACAGCAGAAGCAGCAGAGGCACAAACTGCACGACGAGAGGGGACAACGTAGAACACGTCTCTGTCCTGGCACATTTGCGTGTGCGATACTTCCCTCCGGCTCTTCGGGCCTTGCGAAGCTCTGTGTACTGCGAGCGCTGCTACTCGCAGCTGAGAAGGACCGTGGAGCTAGCGGCGAATTCGGAGAGCTCTTCGCTGCACTGCGCCGCTCGCAAGCGGCTTCGTTCTTCGCCTTCTGCCGTCCGGCGAGAGCTGAACTCCAGCGGTCAGTTGCAGCTCTGCCCAACAGCGTGTTCTCAGTTCTGCGGGCAAGCACGCCCTCTTGCCTTGGCCCCGAGAGCAAAGTCCCGAGCGAGCACTCGACTCAGTGCAATGCACCCGGAAGGACGCTCTCGCTCGCCTTTCAAGGAGCGATTCCTAACAGCAGAAGCAGCAGAGGCACAAACTGCACGACGAGAGGGGACAACGTAGAACACGTCTCTGTCCTGGCACATTTTCGTGTGCGATACTTCCCTCCGGCTCTTCGGGCCTTGCGAAGCTCTGTGTACTGCGAGCGCTGCTACTCGCAGCTGAGAAGGACCGTGGAGCTAGCGGCGAATTCGGAGAGCTCTTCGCTGCACTGCGCCGCTCGCAAGCGGCTTCGTTCTTCGCCTTCTGCCGTCCGGCGAGAGCTGAACTCCAGCGGTCAGTTGCAGCTCTGCCCAACAGCGTGTTCTCAGTTCTGCGGGCAAGCACGCCCTCTTGCCTTGGCCCCGAGAGCAAAGTCCCGAGCGAGCACTCGACTCAGTGCAATGCACCCGGAAGGACGCTCTCGCTCGCCTTTCAAGGAGCGATTCCTAACAGCAGAAGCAGCAGAGGCACAAACTGCACGACGAGAGGGGACAACGTAGAACACGTCTCTGTCCTGGCACATTTGCGTGTGCGATACTTCCCTCCGGCTCTTCGGGCCTTGCGAAGCTCTGTGTACTGCGAGCGCTGCTACTCGCAGCTGAGAAGGACCGTGGAGCTAGCGGCGAATTCGGAGAGCTCTTCGCTGCACTGCGCCGCTCGCAAGCGCCTTCGTTCTTCGCCTTCTGCCGTCCGGCGAGAGCTGAACTCCAGCGGTCAGTTGCAGCTCTGCCCAACAGCGTGTTCTCAGTTCTGCGGGCAAGCACGCCCTCTTGCCTTGGCCCCGAGAGCAAAGTCCCGAGCGAGCACTCGACTCAGTGCAATGCACCCGGAAGGACGCTCTCGCTCGCCTTTCAAGGAGCGATTCCTAACAGCAGAAGCAGCAGAGGCACAAACTGCACGACGAGAGGGGACAACGTAGAACACGTCTCTGTCCTGGCACATTTGCGTGTGCGATACTTCCCTCCGGCTCTTCGGGCCTTGCGAAGCTCTGTGTACTGCGAGCGCTGCTACTCGCAGCTGAGAAGGACCGTGGAGCTAGCGGCGAATTCGGAGAGCTCTTCGCTGCACTGCGCCGCTCGCAAGCGCCTTCGTTCTTCGCCTTCTGCCGTCCGGCGAGAGCTGAACTCCAGCGGTCAGTTGCAGCTCTGCCCAACAGCGTGTTCTCAGTTCTGCGGGCAAGCACGCCCTCTTGCCTTGGCCCCGAGAGCAAAGTCCCGAGCGAGCACTCGACTCAGTGCAATGCACCCGGAAGGACGCTCTCGCTCGCCTTTCAAGGAGCGATTCCTAACAGCAGAAGCAGCAGAGGCACAAACTGCACGACGAGAGGGGACAACGTAGAACACGTCTCTGTCCTGGCACATTTGCGTGTGCGATACTTCCCTCCGGCTCTTCGGGCCTTGCGAAGCTCTGTGTACTGCGAGCGCTGCTACTCGCAGCTGAGAAGGACCGTGGAGCTAGCGGCGAATTCGGAGAGCTCTTCGCTGCACTGCGCCGCTCGCAAGCGCCTTCGTTCTTCTCCTTCTGCCGTCCGGCGAGAGCTGAACTCCAGCGGTCAGTTGCAGCTCTGCCCAACAGCGTGTTCTCAGTTCTGCGGGCAAGCACGCCCTCTTGCCTTGGCCCCGAGAGCAAAGTCCCGAGCGAGCACTCGACTCAGTGCAATGCACCCGGAAGGACGCTCTCGCTCGCCTTTCAAGGAGCGATTCCTAACAGCAGAAGCAGCAGAGGCACAAACTGCACGACGAGAGGGGACAACGTAGAACACGTCTCTGTCCTGGCACATTTGCGTGTGCGATACTTCCCTCCGGCTCTTCGGGCCTTGCGAAGCTCTGTGTACTGCGAGCGCTGCTACTCGCAGCTGAGAAGGACCGTGGAGCTAGCGGCGAATTCGGAGAGCTCTTCGCTGCACTGCGCCGCTCGCAAGCGGCTTCGTTCTTCGCCTTCTGCCGTCCGGCGAGAGCTGAACTCCAGCGGTCAGTTGCAGCTCTGCCCAACAGCGTGTTCTCAGTTCTGCGGGCAAGCACGCCCTCTTGCCTTGGCCCCGAGAGCAAAGTCCCGAGCGAGCACTCGACTCAGTGCAATGCACCCGGAAGGACGCTCTCGCTCGCCTTTCAAGGAGCGATTCCTAACAGCAGAAGCAGCAGAGGCACAAACTGCACGACGAGAGGGGACAACGTAGAACACGTCTCTGTCCTGGCACATTTGCGTGTGCGATACTTCCCTCCGGCTCTTCGGGCCTTGCGAAGCTCTGTGTACTGCGAGCGCTGCTACTCGCAGCTGAGAAGGACCGTGGAGCTAGCGGCGAATTCGGAGAGCTCTTCGCTGCACTGCGCCGCTCGCAAGCGGCTTCGTTCTTCGCCTTCTGCCGTCCGGCGAGAGCTGAACTCCAGCGGTCAGTTGCAGCTCTGCCCAACAGCGTGTTCTCAGTTCTGCGGGCAAGCACGCCCTCTTGCCTTGGCCCCGAGAGCAAAGTCCCGAGCGAGCACTCGACTCAGTGCAATGCACCCGGAAGGACGCTCTCGCTCGCCTTTCAAGGAGCGATTCCTAACAGCAGAAGCAGCAGAGGCACAAACTGCACGACGAGAGGGGACAACGTAGAACACGTCTCTGTCCTGGCACATTTGCGTGTGCGATACTTCCCTCCGGCTCTTCGGGCCTTGCGAAGCTCTGTGTACTGCGAGCGCTGCTACTCGCAGCTGAGAAGGACCGTGGAGCTAGCGGCGAATTCGGAGAGCTCTTCGCTGCACTGCGCCGCTCGCAAGCGGCTTCGTTCTTCGCCTTCTGCCGTCCGGCGAGAGCTGAACTCCAGCGGTCAGTTGCAGCTCTGCCCAACAGCGTGTTCTCAGTTCTGCGGGCAAGCACGCCCTCTTGCCTTGGCCCCGAGAGCAAAGTCCCGAGCGAGCACTCGACTCAGTGCAATGCACCCGGAAGGACGCTCTCGCTCGCCTTTCAAGGAGCGATTCCTAACAGCAGAAGCAGCAGAGGCACAAACTGCACGACGAGAGGGGACAACGTAGAACACGTCTCTGTCCTGGCACATTTGCGTGTGCGATACTTCCCTCCGGCTCTTCGGGCCTTGCGAAGCTCTGTGTACTGCGAGCGCTGCTACTCGCAGCTGAGAAGGACCGTGGAGCTAGCGGCGAATTCGGAGAGCTCTTCGCTGCACTGCGCCGCTCGCAAGCGCCTTCGTTCTTCGCCTTCTGCCGTCCGGCGAGAGCTGAACTCCAGCGGTCAGTTGCAGCTCTGCCCAACAGCGTGTTCTCAGTTCTGCGGGCAAGCACGCCCTCTTGCCTTGGCCCCGAGAGCAAAGTCCCGAGCGAGCACTCGACTCAGTGCAATGCACCCGGAAGGACGCTCTCGCTCGCCTTTCAAGGAGCGATTCCTAACAGCAGAAGCAGCAGAGGCACAAACTGCACGACGAGAGGGGACAACGTAGAACACGTCTCTGTCCTGGCACATTTGCGTGTGCGATACTTCCCTCCGGCTCTTCGGGCCTTGCGAAGCTCTGTGTACTGCGAGCGCTGCTACTCGCAGCTGAGAAGGACCGTGGAGCTAGCGGCGAATTCGGAGAGCTCTTCGCTGCACTGCGCCGCTCGCAAGCGGCTTCGTTCTTCGCCTTCTGCCGTCCGGCGAGAGCTGAACTCCAGCGGTCAGTTGCAGCTCTGCCCAACAGCGTGTTCTCAGTTCTGCGGGCAAGCACGCCCTCTTGCCTTGGCCCCGAGAGCAAAGTCCCGAGCGAGCACTCGACTCAGTGCAATGCACCCGGAAGGACGCTCTCGCTCGCCTTTCAAGGAGCGATTCCTAACAGCAGAAGCAGCAGAGGCACAAACTGCACGACGAGAGGGGACAACGTAGAACACGTCTCTGTCCTGGCACATTTGCGTGTGCGATACTTCCCTCCGGCTCTTCGGGCCTTGCGAAGCTCTGTGTACTGCGAGCGCTGCTACTCGCAGCTGAGAAGGACCGTGGAGCTAGCGGCGAATTCGGAGAGCTCTTCGCTGCACTGCGCCGCTCGCAAGCGGCTTCGTTCTTCGCCTTCTGCCGTCCGGCGAGAGCTGAACTCCAGCGGTCAGTTGCAGCTCTGCCCAACAGCGTGTTCTCAGTTCTGCGGGCAAGCACGCCCTCTTGCCTTGGCCCCGAGAGCAAAGTCCCGAGCGAGCACTCGACTCAGTGCAATGCACCCGGAAGGACGCTCTCGCTCGCCTTTCAAGGAGCGATTCCTAACAGCAGAAGCAGCAGAGGCACAAACTGCACGACGAGAGGGGACAACGTAGAACACGTCTCTGTCCTGGCACATTTTCGTGTGCGATACTTCCCTCCGGCTCTTCGGGCCTTGCGAAGCTCTGTGTACTGCGAGCGCTGCTACTCGCAGCTGAGAAGGACCGTGGAGCTAGCGGCGAATTCGGAGAGCTCTTCGCTGCACTGCGCCGCTCGCAAGCGGCTTCGTTCTTCGCCTTCTGCCGTCCGGCGAGAGCTGAACTCCAGCGGTCAGTTGCAGCTCTGCCCAACAGCGTGTTCTCAGTTCTGCGGGCAAGCACGCCCTCTTGCCTTGGCCCCGAGAGCAAAGTCCCGAGCGAGCACTCGACTCAGTGCAATGCACCCGGAAGGACGCTCTCGCTCGCCTTTCAAGGAGCGATTCCTAACAGCAGAAGCAGCAGAGGCACAAACTGCACGACGAGAGGGGACAACGTAGAACACGTCTCTGTCCTGGCACATTTGCGTGTGCGATACTTCCCTCCGGCTCTTCGGGCCTTGCGAAGCTCTGTGTACTGCGAGCGCTGCTACTCGCAGCTGAGAAGGACCGTGGAGCTAGCGGCGAATTCGGAGAGCTCTTCGCTGCACTGCGCCGCTCGCAAGCGGCTTCGTTCTTCGCCTTCTGCCGTCCGGCGAGAGCTGAACTCCAGCGGTCAGTTGCAGCTCTGCCCAACAGCGTGTTCTCGGTTCTGCGGGCAAGCACGCCCTCTTGCCTTGGCCCCGAGAGCAAAGTCCCGAGCGAGCACTCGACTCAGTGCAATGCACCCGGAAGGACGCTCTCGCTCGCCTTTCAAGGAGCGATTCCTAACAGCAGAAGCAGCAGAGGCACAAACTGCACGACGAGAGGGGACAACGTAGAACACGTCTCTGTCCTGGCACATTTGCGTGTGCGATACTTCCCTCCGGCTCTTCGGGCCTTGCGAAGCTCTGTGTACTGCGAGCGCTGCTACTCGCAGCTGAGAAGGACCGTGGAGCTAGCGGCGAATTCGGAGAGCTCTTCGCTGCACTGCGCCGCTCGCAAGCGGCTTCGTTCTTCGCCTTCTGCCGTCCGGCGAGAGCTGAACTCCAGCGGTCAGTTGCAGCTCTGCCCAACAGCGTGTTCTCGGTTCTGCGGGCAAGCACGCCCTCTTGCCTTGGCCCCGAGAGCAAAGTCCCGAGCGAGCACTCGACTCAGTGCAATGCACCCGGAAGGACGCTCTCGCTCGCCTTTCAAGGAGCGATTCCTAACAGCAGAAGCAGCAGAGGCACAAACTGCACGACGAGAGGGGACAACGTAGAACACGTCTCTGTCCTGGCACATTTGCGTGTGCGATACTTCCCTCCGGCTCTTCGGGCCTTGCGAAGCTCTGTGTACTGCGAGCGCTGCTACTCGCAGCTGAGAAGGACCGTGGAGCTAGCGGCGAATTCGGAGAGCTCTTCGCTGCACTGCGCCGCTCGCAAGCGGCTTCGTTCTTCGCCTTCTGCCGTCCGGCGAGAGCTGAACTCCAGCGGTCAGTTGCAGCTCTGCCCAACAGCGTGTTCTCAGTTCTGCGGGCAAGCACGCCCTCTTGCCTTGGCCCCGAGAGCAAAGTCCCGAGCGAGCACTCGACTCAGTGCAATGCACCCGGAAGGACGCTCTCGCTCGCCTTTCAAGGAGCGATTCCTAACAGCAGAAGCAGCAGAGGCACAAACTGCACGACGAGAGGGGACAACGTAGAACACGTCTCTGTCCTGGCACATTTTCGTGTGCGATACTTCCCTCCGGCTCTTCGGGCCTTGCGAAGCTCTGTGTACTGCGAGCGCTGCTACTCGCAGCTGAGAAGGACCGTGGAGCTAGCGGCGAATTCGGAGAGCTCTTCGCTGCACTGCGCCGCTCGCAAGCGGCTTCGTTCTTCGCCTTCTGCCGTCCGGCGAGAGCTGAACTCCAGCGGTCAGTTGCAGCTCTGCCCAACAGCGTGTTCTCAGTTCTGCGGGCAAGCACGCCCTCTTGCCTTGGCCCCGAGAGCAAAGTCCCGAGCGAGCACTCGACTCAGTGCAATGCACCCGGAAGGACGCTCTCGCTCGCCTTTCAAGGAGCGATTCCTAACAGCAGAAGCAGCAGAGGCACAAACTGCACGACGAGAGGGGACAACGTAGAACACGTCTCTGTCCTGGCACATTTGCGTGTGCGATACTTCCCTCCGGCTCTTCGGGCCTTGCGAAGCTCTGTGTACTGCGAGCGCTGCTACTCGCAGCTGAGAAGGACCGTGGAGCTAGCGGCGAATTCGGAGAGCTCTTCGCTGCACTGCGCCGCTCGCAAGCGGCTTCGTTCTTCGCCTTCTGCCGTCCGGCGAGAGCTGAACTCCAGCGGTCAGTTGCAGCTCTGCCCAACAGCGTGTTCTCAGTTCTGCGGGCAAGCACGCCCTCTTGCCTTGGCCCCGAGAGCAAAGTCCCGAGCGAGCACTCGACTCAGTGCAATGCACCCGGAAGGACGCTCTCGCTCGCCTTTCAAGGAGCGATTCCTAACAGCAGAAGCAGCAGAGGCACAAACTGCACGACGAGAGGGGACAACGTAGAACACGTCTCTGTCCTGGCACATTTTCGTGTGCGATACTTCCCTCCGGCTCTTCGGGCCTTGCGAAGCTCTGTGTACTGCGAGCGCTGCTACTCGCAGCTGAGAAGGACCGTGGAGCTAGCGGCGAATTCGGAGAGCTCTTCGCTGCACTGCGCCGCTCGCAAGCGGCTTCGTTCTTCGCCTTCTGCCGTCCGGCGAGAGCTGAACTCCAGCGGTCAGTTGCAGCTCTGCCCAACAGCGTGTTCTCAGTTCTGCGGGCAAGCACGCCCTCTTGCCTTGGCCCCGAGAGCAAAGTCCCGAGCGAGCTCTCGACTCAGTGCAATGCACCCGGAAGGACGCTCTCGCTCGCCTTTCAAGGAGCGATTCCTAACAGCAGAAGCAGCAGAGGCACAAACTGCACGACGAGAGGGGACAACGTAGAACACGTCTCTGTCCTGGCACATTTGCGTGTGCGATACTTCCCTCCGGCTCTTCGGGCCTTGCGAAGCTCTGTGTACTGCGAGCGCTGCTACTCGCAGCTGAGAAGGACCGTGGAGCTAGCGGCGAATTCGGAGAGCTCTTCGCTGCACTGCGCCGCTCGCAAGCGGCTTCGTTCTTCGCCTTCTGCCGTCCGGCGAGAGCTGAACTCCAGCGGTCAGTTGCAGCTCTGCCCAACAGCGTGTTCTCAGTTCTGCGGGCAAGCACGCCCTCTTGCCTTGGCCCCGAGAGCAAAGTCCCGAGCGAGCACTCGACTCAGTGCAATGCACCCGGAAGGACGCTCTCGCTCGCCTTTCAAGGAGCGATTCCTAACAGCAGAAGCAGCAGAGGCACAAACTGCACGACGAGAGGGGACAACGTAGAACACGTCTCTGTCCTGGCACATTTGCGTGTGCGATACTTCCCTCCGGCTCTTCGGGCCTTGCGAAGCTCTGTGTACTGCGAGCGCTGCTACTCGCAGCTGAGAAGGACCGTGGAGCTAGCGGCGAATTCGGAGAGCTCTTCGCTGCACTGCGCCGCTCGCAAGCGCCTTCGTTCTTCGCCTTCTGCCGTCCGGCGAGAGCTGAACTCCAGCGGTCAGTTGCAGCTCTGCCCAACAGCGTGTTCTCAGTTCTGCGGGCAAGCACGCCCTCTTGCCTTGGCCCCGAGAGCAAAGTCCCGAGCGAGCACTCGACTCAGTGCAATGCACCCGGAAGGACGCTCTCGCTCGCCTTTCAAGGAGCGATTCCTAACAGCAGAAGCAGCAGAGGCACAAACTGCACGACGAGAGGGGACAACGTAGAACACGTCTCTGTCCTGGCACATTTGCGTGTGCGATACTTCCCTCCGGCTCTTCGGGCCTTGCGAAGCTCTGTGTACTGCGAGCGCTGCTACTCGCAGCTGAGAAGGACCGTGGAGCTAGCGGCGAATTCGGAGAGCTCTTCGCTGCACTGCGCCGCTCGCAAGCGGCTTCGTTCTTCGCCTTCTGCCGTCCGGCGAGAGCTGAACTCCAGCGGTCAGTTGCAGCTCTGCCCAACAGCGTGTTCTCAGTTCTGCGGGCAAGCACGCCCTCTTGCCTTGGCCCCGAGAGCAAAGTCCCGAGCGAGCACTCGACTCAGTGCAATGCACCCGGAAGGACGCTCTCGCTCGCCTTTCAAGGAGCGATTCCTAACAGCAGAAGCAGCAGAGGCACAAACTGCACGACGAGAGGGGACAACGTAGAACACGTCTCTGTCCTGGCACATTTTCGTGTGCGATACTTCCCTCCGGCTCTTCGGGCCTTGCGAAGCTCTGTGTACTGCGAGCGCTGCTACTCGCAGCTGAGAAGGACCGTGGAGCTAGCGGCGAATTCGGAGAGCTCTTCGCTGCACTGCGCCGCTCGCAAGCGGCTTCGTTCTTCGCCTTCTGCCGTCCGGCGAGAGCTGAACTCCAGCGGTCAGTTGCAGCTCTGCCCAACAGCGTGTTCTCAGTTCTGCGGGCAAGCACGCCCTCTTGCCTTGGCCCCGAGTGCAAAGTCCCGAGCGAGCACTCGACTCAGTGCAATGCACCCGGAAGGACGCTCTCGCTCGCCTTTCAAGGAGCGATTCCTAACAGCAGAAGCAGCAGAGGCACAAACTGCACGACGAGAGGGGACAACGTAGAACACGTCTCTGTCCTGGCACATTTTCGTGTGCGATACTTCCCTCCGGGTCTTCGGGCCTTGCGAAGCTCTGTGTACTGCGAGCGCTGCTACTCGCAGCTGAGAAGGACCGTGGAGCTAGCGGCGAATTCGGAGAGCGCTGAGCACGTAGTCAAGAAGCGAGACGTGTCCCTGCAACGCGGTCCTAATAGCAGCTTCCTCGCGGCGGGGGCGAGCTCCGGCCACAAGACATTCTCGTCCTGGCAACGGATCTCTGTGAAGGGGGTAGGCGAAAAGCTTTCGTTTTCCATTCGAACTGCGAGAGAGGCAGACTGTTGCACGGAGCTCTGAGAACAAAGGTGCACGCCCTAGGCGGACTTGGGCAGAAGCAGCGTTCTCTAGCTCTTGGCTGCCGGCGCACTTGTGGTTGTGTGGCGCCCTTGCAGCGGCTTCTGGCCGCCGGCCAGTGAAAGCGGCTCCACGCTTGGGCGAGGGCGGTGAACGAAGCGGCACTAGTCCCGTGCTTGTGTGCACCACGTTACAGGCTACTAGGAGAGGAAGGTGGTTGACTCTCGCTTGCCTTCCCAAGTGCCCTTAGCAGTCGGAAGGAGCAAGCTGAAGCACTGCTGCTTGTGCTGCTCCTTGGTTCCCTTGCAGCCCGCTGTGAAAGCATTGGCGGTCGCTTCTAGGCGCCGAGTTGCACACAGCACCACTGTAAGTGCCGCGGAGAAGGGAAATCCAGAGTGCAGCGAGGAGCTGGACGTGGCTTACGTGCAGTAAGGAGAAGGTGAACCTAGGCACTGCCTCTTCAATCTGGCCGCCTCTGCTCTGGTAGCAACTTTTGCAAGTCGGCAGAGGGAGCTGCGAGTATGTAGAACGGAGGGCAGCGAGACGCCGTGTGTTATGCGCCCTTTCAGGGCTGCTGCCAGGGTGCTACTTTAAGAACGCCTTCTTCTTCCTCGCGTCCTTCCTCCACTATAGTCTCCTGGATTCACCTGAGACTCTTCCTAGGCATCTCCCTGATCCTTTTTGCAATGAGTCTCACATTATTCTCCTGAAGAAACTGTCTGCTTATGGTTTGCATGGGTGGGCTGTTTGCTGGGTGACAAACTGGGTGATGGCCAGGCCCACGGAGTGGTGGGAAATAGAGTTCGTCCAGCTGGTCCCCAAGGCTCAGTCTTGGGCCCAGTCCTGTTTAATATCTTGCTCAGTGATCTGGACAAAGTGATAGAGTACACGCCCAGGAAGTTCACAGATGATGCAAAGTTGGCTGGTAGTGTTTTTTTCTTCTGGAGGACAGCAGGCTCTGCTTCTTCTTCCTCCTGTTCTGAGGTCGCTGCTCCCTCTTCATCCCTCATTAAGTGTGCTGATTTTGTCACTTGGATGAGAAAACAAACAATTTTAGCAACAATACTAGTGGCAGGGTACAAGAAAGGAAGAGTTCACACGAATCCCCCCCCCCCCCCCCCGCCCAACAACAGAAAATACCTGATGGCTCCTCTGCCCAGCTTACTGACTACACCGGAACCCATTGTCCCCCAAAGATACTCCCTTCTCCCTTCCCCCAGCCATGATGTGAGATGGAATAGAATAACTAAGATTAAGATTCTCCCTATGGAACTCCATCATACTTCGATTCTGGGAAAAAAAAGTTCTATCATTTCAGATCATTTGAATTTGAATTTGCATACTAAAAAGTCTAGCCAGAAACTCATGACAATATTAATAGCCCATTCTAGAATGTCCGAGATGATAGACACTTCTTTCAAGAGAATGTGATACCTCACGTGACTTCTCCAGAATTTAAATGAACAGCGGGAGTAGTCTACAAGATTCTTGCTGCCATCTGGATTTCCTGGTATTTGGCTGGTCTATGTAAACCAACCAGCTATTCAGCAGAGGGAATATTAGTGTGATACTTGATGGTATGTGAGATGGAACACAGTAATTTATGGCTTTTTGCATAGTGATGAAGCTGTAAAGAAAGCTCCGTAATGCTCAGACAAGGAGGCTGCTGGACTTCAAGCAGCAAAGGCCCAAAACGAACCAGTGAAAAGGTGTCATTGAAAAAAAAAAAAAAAGCCAGGTGGGGAGCAAAGTGATACTTAAGGGCAGTTTACTGAAAGAGGGAATCTAGTGAAAAAAAAAGTCCAAGAGTGAAGGAATAACAGAGAAAATGAAACTAAGGAAGGAAATCAATCTCAGCTAATCATTTCAGAAGCTAACAAGTTGTCATTGCAATGATGCATAAAGTGAGAAAAAATAAATATGTCTGCGCCAAAATCTGAAATATGAACTTTACTGCATTCTGTCTTCCACGGAATCATACAACAGTCTGTGATTTAAAGATCATGTAGTCCAACTTCCTTGCCAGGTAGATCTTACAGTAGATCAAATTGCTCAAGACTAGCCAAACTGATAAGGAGCACTCTCAATGATGGGGCATCCACAACTTCTCTGGAACACCCGTTTGAGTGTCTCACCAGCTTCATTGTAGAAAAGTTTTTCCTTTTAGCCAATCTAAACCTAGTCTCAGTTTGAAAGCATGGCCCCTTATCCTGTCTCTGCAAACTTTCCTAAAAAGTCTTTCTCCATTTGTCTTATACCCTCTTTACATATTCAAAGGCCACAATACTGTCTCTCCAGAAACCTCTCTTCTCCAGGCTAAAAGATCCTACTTTTCACAAGAACCAGGTCATAAACTGAGATGGAAGACATCTCAGGAGATCAGATCATCCAACAGCTCAGCGTAAGAATAGCTCCGAAGTCAGATCAACTAGCTTAGGGCTGTGTCTGTTTGAATTTTGAAAATTAGCAGGACTTGAAATGCTTCAAGGAAGAGAACTCTGGGTGGCTCCAGAAACAGCCTGAGAAACTCGAGCAAACTCGAAACCTCAGAAACTACCACTGCTTTCTCTCCCTCAGCCCAAGCAGTCCCAAAGAAGAAGCGTTCCCAGCAGGCTGGGATAGCACACATATACACTACATATACGTGACAGGCATCGCCAGCAGCCACATCCTGCTCCTTTCTGTGGCTGGCAAGAGTGAGACTGGATGTTTACATGTGGGCAACCTGGGTCCCTCCAGCAGCTCACACACTCAGCCTGCCCAGTGACCCCACTGAATTCCAGTATTAGCAGTGTGCCAAGGCCACAGCACTATTCTGCTTGCTGGCACAGACCATCACACGCCTCCTAAATCAGTCAGGACTCCCCTGGTCCCACAGCCAGCACCCCACTTGCCCTCCGCCAGGCCACTGCCATTGTTCACCAACTTCTCCACTTTGATCTTTGCTGGTGCTCTCAACACTGGCACACCCAGATGTTCTGCAGCTGTTGTCTCCTGGTGGAAAGGACTTGTAAAGCCATGTTTCCTAACAGGACTTCCACAACCTTTCAAAGCAACCTTTACTGGGGTATGAACAATCTCATTCAAATGTCAACATTTCTTTTCCCGTATGTGAAATCAGAATTTCCTTCTTCCGGGCATGCCCAAAACAAGGCACAAACTACATTGTGCCTTCTGTTTCACATGCTGACTCGTTTGTAAACAATGCTAGGAGAATACCTGTTTTGATCCAAGCTAATCTCTGGCCCTTATAGTGCTTTCGGTAGTTAGTTTTGCTTTGTTATTTACTTGATGTCCCATTGAATTGTTGAATCATAAACAGACTACCTGTCTGTATAGCAGCATAGCAGTGATGAATAAATGCAAGAGAAGGAGCAAGGTGATTGTTTGCTAGACTCTTCCTAGAAACTGAGAAATCTGTTACTTAATGCTGACCACAGCAGATGGAGGAAGCATCCTACATGATGTCAAAGCAATGAAGCTGTAATCACTTTTATGATTACAGTCAAGGCACTGCTTTTGCCACCATAAGTGGAGTGCAGGGAATCTTAAAAGACGACACTCTAACTGTTGTCCATGCTCACTGAGAAAATAATGCTTTTACAGCAGAGCAGGTCTCACCGCAGCTAAATCATGGCTTCAACTGTACACCGCCTTCAAAAAGCCCACAAAAACACAAATGAAAGGATTTGGAACCCAAGGGAATCTCGGATTGTGACATCAGCTCACTCTGGATTCTTTCCAAATTCTCAATTCCATTTTCTTCCGAGCCAATTTTCCCATCTAACTTGAGATGTAATTTATGGATTTCCAACACATCTAGTTACCTTAGAATTAGATTGCCACTAGCCAAAAAGACAGAAACAAGCAGTTAAGTGAAGACTGAAACCATGGGTGTTTAGAACAGCAAAACTTGGGCGAAACTATTCTTAAGAAAACCAAAACTTTTAGGACTTACCCATGTATTTTTGGAGGTGGAAAAAGTTTTACATCGAAAAGTCCCTAGGGAACTCTTTTCAGTGCCTGGAGAGCCGCTGTCGCTCGCCTTTCAAGGACCCATTCGTCACAGCAGAGGCAGCAGAGCACAAGATGGCCGACGAGAAGGGGCAGTGTAGAACTCTCTGTCTGTCTGTGTCTCTACTCAGTGTAGAACGTCTCTATCCTGGCACATTTTCGAGTGCGATACTTCCCTCCGGGTCTTCGGTCCTTGCGAAGCTCTATGTACTGTGAGCGCTGCTACTTGCAGCTGAGAAAGACCGTGGAGCTAGCGGCGAATTCGGAGAGCGCTGAGCACGTAGTCAAGAAGCGAGACGTGTCCCTGCAACGCGGTGCTAATAGCAGCTTCCTCGCGGCGGGGGCGAGCTCCGGCCACAAGGCATTCTCGTCCTGGCAACGGATCTCTGTGAAGGGCGTAGGCGAAAAGCTTTCGTTTTCCATTCGAACTGCGAGAGAGGCAGACTGTTGCACGGAGCTCTGAGAACAAAGGTGCACGCCCTAGGCGGGCTTGGGCAGAAGCAGCGTTCTCTAGCTCTTGGCTGCCGGCGCACTTGTGGTTGTGTGGCGCCCCTGCAGCGGCTTCTGGCCGCCGGCAAGTGAAAGCAGCGCCAGGCGTGGGCGAGGGCGGTGAACGAAGCAGCACTCGTCCCGTGCTTGTGTGCACCACGTTACAGGCTACTAGGAGAGGAAGGTGGTTGACTCTCGCTTGCCCTCCCAAGTGCCCTTAGCAGTCGGAAGGAGCAAGCTGAAGCACTGCTGCTTGTGCTGCTCCTTGGTTCCCTTGCAGCCCGCTTTGAAAGCATTGGCGGTCGCTTCTAGGCGCCGAGTTGCACACAGCACCACGGTAAGTGCCGCGGAGAAGGGAAATCCAGAGTGCAGCGAGGAGCTGGACGTGGCTTACGTGCAGTAAGGAGAAGGTGAACCTAGGCACTGCCTCTTCAATCTGGCCGCCTCTGCTCTGGTAGCAACTTTTGCAAGTCGGCAGAGGGAGCCGCGAGTATGTAGAACGGAGGGCAGCGAGACGCCGTGTGTTATGCGCCTTTTCAGGGCTGCTGCCAGGGTGCTACTTTAAGAACGCCTTTTTCTTCCTCGCGTCCTTCTCGCTTCGCTCTAGCTGCATGGAGTACAGCACAGCGAAGGTGTGAGGAAGGGCTCTGCCCCAGCTTTTGCCCCGGCCTGCCTGTGCTGCGCCTTTAGCTGCACACGAGAACAACGGCATTTCTTACCCGCAAGGTAAAAAAGGCTTTAGTGTAGCCTTAGGAATGGCAAGTGCCTAGGCATTAAGTTGAGCGACCACGTATGAGGGAGTCTTTAGAGGTTTCCTCCCCCATGGCGCAGGTGTATTCTCATTCTCGTGCTGAACTGAAAAGTCCGGGCATGGCAAGACTGGCCTGCCTTGTGCAGAGACGAACACAAATGTGGGGCTATGATCCTCTGTGTTCGGAGCTCTGCTTCCGGGTGTGTGGGCCGCCATGAGCCCGCAGCAGCCGCCGAGGACAGTGTGGATTGTGGATGAGTCTGGGCTGGCCCCCCGCCCCCCCGTTGGTCTGACAGCGGCAGAAGTGGCGTAGGAGCGGCATCGCCTGAGGGCCCCATGGGGGGCGGGAAGAGAGCCGGGAGTGACTCCGAGCGACACCGGAAGCGATATCCGTAGGGCCCGGAAGGCCAGCGTTGCCATCGAGTTTGGGCGGTAGGAGGCGTCTAAGGTGCTTTGAAAGGTGGAGCTTCTTTGCTCTAGGACAGACTGGGAGAGCTGAGGGTGTCCAATCTGGAGAACAGAAGGCTCCAGGGAGATCTTCGAGCCCCTTGCAGTGCCTGCTGGGGCTCCAAGATAGCTGGGGAGGGACTTTGGAAAAGGGTCTGGACTCGCAGGACAAGGGGGAATAGCTTCAAACTGCCAGAGGGCTGGGATAGATGGGATATTGGAAAGGAATTCTTCCTTGGGTGGGTGCTGAGGCACATGTTGCTCAAAGAGGCTGTGTAGGAGCCCCATGGCAGGAAGCGTCCAGGGCCAGGCTGGAGCGGACATGGAGCAACCTGGACTAGTGGAAAAGTGTCCCTGCCCGTGTCAGGATGTGGGAAGAAGATAATTTGTCTCTAAGGTCGCTTCCAGTCCAAACCATTCTGGGATTCTAGGATTCATGGAAGGCCCTTTTCCAAGTGAAGTGTTGTATCTCTTGGCTCCCAGCTTGTAGTTGCCGGTTCTTCTGGAAGCAGGCGTGGCGAAGCAGCTGTGATGAGCCATGGGTTCTCAATAGGACGAGTGTGATATATTTGCAGAGAGGAAGGCTGCAGACAGATCTTCAAGGTCCAGGTAAAACAAGCAAAGGATTGAATAGAAGCCAAAGATTGGTTGTGTTAGTCAGTTTGCTGGCTGTTGAAATGGCCCCAGGTAATTTTCAACATTTCTAATTTGGATTTGTTTGAGTAAAAAATGAATGTGTTACCTCCAGCGTAGGCTCTCCAATGCATCTCCATGTGCTCCCATCTCTTTGTTGTATATCGGGTTCTATTAACTGAAGACAGAATCATAACACAGTAGTAAAACATTTAGAGGTGTAGTTAGCCAGCTTCAGGAGTTTTCAACTCAGCTGTTGACTTTTCTGGTAACTGTAGGCAAGGCAACACAATCCAGTTACTTCACTTTTCCTCTCTGAGGAAAAGATGATTTTTTTTTTTTTTTTTTTCTCATTTTGAAAATAGCCTTGAATGAAGAGAGTTATGCACGTGGCATGTAGGATTCATTATTTTACCTTTCTCTTCTGTTGTCTTTCGCGTACTAGTCTTTTTAAAATTTTTTTGTCGCTGTTCTCCATTCAGTAGGTTTGAAAGAATTCTAATTGTTGAGATGATGGTTCTTTGAAGGCTCACTTAGCCCACCTTTTGGGTGAAGGAAAGAAGAAGACAAGGTCCTCTAGGAAGAGTAAAAAGCATACTTTCAAGAGGCATTCAGAGATGTCTGCTGATGCCACGCAATTACCGTGTAATCAGCAGAAATGTGTTGGAAAAACACCCATCAGTGACTTCACAAGAAAGCCACACTCAAGACAGGTAAAGAACAGAAGCATAAAACCCCAAAGGTATGAAATGGACAGATTTTCATTGGGAATGAGCAACTCCTGAATTCTTGGTTCTAGAACTAGGGGCTTGTAATAAATAGACTGTCTCCTTGCCAAACGTAAACTTGGTGTCATGAACTGCTCACTGCCCGTTGAAGTGCAGGGCTAGTAGACTAATATTTGCCATGGCAGGCATATTGTATGGCTTTCCTGTTAAAAAGAAATTGGTTTTGCTCATAGCAATCTAGATATGTACCCAGTCTGACACCTATTTTTTAGGCTATATTTCCAAGTAAATGGCTTCCATGATGATGCAGTAAGTTTATGTCATGAACAGGAATGAAGTGATTGCATGCATCCTTTTTTACCCTAAGCCAGCTGCTGAGTAATGAGACAGAGACTCTCACTGACGCCAAGGAGTGCCCGTGCTTTTGGGAAAAGCACTGGGCAGATAAAGCCTATTTCCACATTTCTTGCTAGCGTCTCCTTCAAAGTTCATGGGTTTGTGCATCTTTTAGAGCTGTTCTAGATGTTCTTTGTAGTTTACATGTACTAAATGTAGCAGGTATTGCTTTCATGCCGTCCTACTAGATTTGAAGTTGGGATCTACTCAGGCTTCAATGTCTCAGAAGAAGCAACGTCGATTCTTTGAATTCTACTCTTGAACGTGAGAATGCTACTTATGTAGTTAATGAATTAATTAAATCGAATTCACTTGAATGGAAAAATTGTCTTGTTCATGTAGATTTTTAACTTGGGAAATTGATATTTGAGTTCTACTTTTCATTGTTGTTGCTTTTCTGTATTCTTTGATTGCACAGATAGCAGATGTACTGACCAAGTATTGTGTGAAACTGGAGGAAATGTCCTTCCTCTTGGCAGCTGATGTTCACAAGCTCATTAACGCTAAGGCCATGGTAAATGTTTTACCTGGGGCAAGATAGCAGTCTGAATATTCCTAGAATGTCTTTCTTTCCCCAGATGAAATTCATTTTTTCTGCCTATCAATCACTGAAATATAGAAGAAATTTCTACTTGACGGGGTATTGGTTATCATTTGTGTTCTTTTCTCCCCTCATTTTCTGTAGAAGAGACAATTTTTGGTTTGTTTTTGCATGTTGTATGCTGCTTCTACTTCTGGTTTTGTTTTTTAATACACAGAATATAAACGGAGCACTGCTGGATAATGAGAGGGCAACTGCCAAGCTACTCTTGAATCGAATGAAATCAGAGCTTGAGAAAGAAAAATGGCATCAACTGAAATGGCAAGGGACTGGAAGCTCATGCAAAAGAAGTGTGGAGTTCAGAGTTTCAGGTCAGAAATTTGGCAGTCTTCTTTTGGACAATGAGCAACACCAAGAGGCTAGTGTTCACTTTTGGTTTCTGTTAAAGTAATACTTGATCATTTTTTCTTTCTACGTGATACCACGTATGATATCACATATATCATGTGATTCCATTCTACATATCTACTTTCCATCCTGCAGAGAATTTATGGCAAGTGAAGAAATACAGAATCCCCCAACTGTGAATATGGAAATGGAAAAGTTGATAAAGGAGCAGATGGTACTCAGTGAAGAGAGACTGAAGGTTTTGCAATATATCGGGTATGGCAAAAGAGGGTATAGCATAAAGGAAAACAATTGTTGCTGGAGTTAATGAAGGACTTGGCTACAAAATGCGCTTTGCTTCCTGTCAATGTGTGATTGCTAAATGCAGCAGTAAGGCAGGGTCTACATCTATTTCTGTACAGCTCTTTTGAATGGAAAAAATGCATTCTTGATTTTCAGTGCCCCAGCTACACTTAATAGGTGGCGATCAGGCTCTAAAAATGGAGGAATGCAGAAGTAAATCTCGAAACATAGCAGAAATGGGCAAAGAGGGGTGGAGAGCTAGAACTTGGTGTTTTTGTCAAGGCATTTTTTTCTCCATGGCGTGGGATTTTATTTGCGGAATAAATGAAGAGAGGAGTCTGGATAGAAATCTAACGTTGCTACGTTTGAATATCCATCCTGAACACAAGACACATTGGTGTGGGTGCAATGCATTACGATCTTTACAGGGAGGTTTTTTACGGTGGATGTAGGAACCAGGTAGATGACAGTTAGTTCCTTATCGGGCAGTAAACAGTTGGCCTTGAACAACAACAATCTCAGGTTTATTTTCATTGCCAAGATGGCTGTAAATAAAAGAACGCCCAGTAGTATGGATATTCGGATTCATAATTTTATATTTGAAGTACTGACTGGTTTGTATTTTAGGATACCTGACTCTTGTTTCCTGCTTTGATAGCACCCTGTTGCCTCCAACACGTGCCAAATCTGATGGAAACGAATGGTGCAGAACTCTGGAGAATTGAAACAAAAGTCTAGGTAGGTCGGGAAATCCTAAGAACAGTCTGGAATTCAAGCAATATTTTCTTTTCTCCTGGGCAACGATGAGGCAGACGGTTGCTTTGAGAGTGCATGTTTGCTCTATTCTTTGTTCCGTGTGTTGCCACATACCTTCTCAGTTGCTTGGAGGTGGCAGTAAGAGCCAAAGAAGCTGCCTGTGGCATGGCTTTCCTTTGGCCAGTACAAACACCTGTGCATGGGGAGATCTAGCAGGAACTGGCTCGGTTAGAATGAATCTGGGGGAAATCAAATGTTAATTTTGACGTGGATCCCTTCTCAGTCATACAAAAATACTCCTTTTTAACTCCTGGAGAAGAAGAGGGGAAGTATGAGAAGAAGAGGGGAAGTATTGGAGATACTTCCTTTCTCTGTGTCCTTGCAGCATGCCTTCCCGCTCTGTGTCTGCCTTCTCTTGCTCCAGAGCACATCCAGTTGGGATGTTTGTAGCCTGTATGGTAGCAAAGAAGTTGGTAGCGATTGTTAAGTACCTTGCTACTTTGAAGCGTAATGATAAACAGCTGTGTATGAAAATGTCTTGATTTCTTTGGCTGGTAATGTCTGGTGTCTGTAGGCACTGCTGGCATCTGTTCCGTGTGCTGAGATTCAGCACATGGCCTCTGTCATGTTTCCATGTCACACTGCACTGTGAAAGATGGGAATTTTGACTGTGGTCTGTTCCGTATCATTCAGACAGCCCTAATGTGGAGTGCGTGGAGAAAATGAGCATCCAGTATGAGCTGGTCGAGGGCAAATGTCAGGAGAAAGGGCAGATGTGCAAGTTGAGTGCCACAGCTTTTGGCTGTGATAGCCGTGGTCCAATGTGTCATTAAGAGTAAAGTGCGTCTGAGGATGCACCAGACAGTGAGATAACAAGTGGAATTCCTTTTTAACCTCCTCCTTACTCTGTTCAAAAAGTAAGCCATCCGTTTGGTTTCACAGTAGTAGTCGGTATTTGTGCTTGAAATGTGGAAAAGCCGTAACAAATGCCAGTAATGAAGGGAGTGCTGTCCTACATGAATGTGGAAGATGCAAGGAGCCTCAGCCCTTGTGCTAAATCTGTCTTATCTTGGGAAAGAAATTCCACCTCTGCCTCAATTTCTCCCTTTGTGTCCAACCAGATGGTATTGTTTAGTAATCTAATATGGCATGTGGGAGGCTGAATCTATCTCTGTCCATCACAAGAAAAGAAACACTACGTTTAGCCAGGCTCTCTGAAAGCCACACAGTATTTCTTCTGTGCATGTCAATAATTTGTTCTTCTTTTCCTTCAGATGACCCTGTTGGATGTGAACATTTGCACAGCAGAAGATGCTGAAGTTGTGCACTCCAACATGCTTCAGATGACTGAGAAACGAAAATGTAGGTTTGAAGAAGAAGTGGAGCACGTGGATGTACGTTTCTTTTATTTGATGACATATATCTTCATCACTCCTTGGGATTAGTCTGTTCTTCCTGTGCTCCCACCTGCAATGCCTTCTGCGTGGTAGGCTATTGATGTCACCTTAGAAAGAGGTCCATAGTGTGACAAAACACTCCAGAGAAACAGTTTGGTGTGGAAGAGTTTCATGTGGAAGTGTTCATAATTCTTGTGTTTATTATTTGTAATAGAAATAGATTGTATTTTTATGATCATTTCTATCTGAAATACATAGGATAGCGATGAATGACGTATGGCCCAGTCTGCTTAAGATCAGACTTCAGGAAGAGCTGGAAATGATCTCCCAAATGTCTTCCAATCTTTTCTATACATAAAAAAAGTCGGGCAGTTGTTTCTAAAGGGATAAATTATAGAATGTGATTTGGTGCTTTATGGTGCCAGAATAAACAGAAGTTTTGAGAATCCGCATTCTTACCAGTTTACTTGGAGACTGATTTTTTTTTACTCTCCAGATAGAAGACGCCATGTTGGATACCAGTCGTAAAATTCCAGGCAGCCTTTTATCATGTTACATATCCTCTTACTCATTCATTTCACCTTCCAGCAGTTTAGAAAGAACTTGTTCACTTGAATGTTTTTCTTTGGAGTGATTTGAAGGAGACGGCTAAATGGCCATAATCCAGGTAGAAACATAAAAACAAGGGTGTGCTATAAAGACAGGACTTCTTAATGCAAAGAGCCCTCTGAAATTCAAAATACCTGCTATAAAATTAAAAATGTAATCTTTGACTTTTAGATGGGAATTTCTCCTCTTCAGTTTCATTCTGTCAGGTGCATTTTTGCTAACTGCTTGATTCACGCTGAATGGACAGTCCTGTCTTATTGTTGGTATGGCAACAGCGATAGAGATCACTGCTGCTTTCTGTAGAAAGTGGCTGCAAGTTGCTATGACGAGATCTTGTGCAGGTCTAGAGTCTGATTGGATGTGAGGTTCTCATTGTTTCAGAACACCAACTTGGGGTGGCAGTGTCAGAGGTGTTCATTATCTAGGAAGATTTTCATAGGCGATGAGTTTTGCTGAGGTAGCTTTCTCTTCTGGGTGTAGAAGATATGTGCATAATTAACTTCCTTGAATCCTAAAGAGCTGGGGAGATTTTAGTATCTACGAAACCATTTTTACTAGCTTTTTTATGTGGCCTTAGATGATGAAAGTGATCTGGATACAATCTTAGAAAAAAGGCAAACGGTGAGCTGTGAGGAAGAGCTGAAGGAGTATTTGGAGAACACCCTTTCTTCTTGAGATCAACTTAGAACAAGGTATGAATTTGGTATGTTTTGTAAACTTAAAAGGTAGAGCATCTTTGAACATTGGTTGTACTACTTAGGCCTTGTTTTAATGCTGTTGTGTGAAGGTATGGAAAAAGAGTGCTTTTCACTTCATGTAAGAATATAGAATAATGTCCCTACTGAACAAGGTTAAGGCAAATAATGCCCACGGTTTAGGAATGGGACAAAGGAAGACTGCTATCATTCAAAAACCATAGCACATCAGTATTACTGTGCATACCGTCACATCCATGCCTTATTCAGAAGGTAAAAGTAGTAGTGCAGATTCTTGGATCACCGGAATCAGAAGTTGGTCTGCACCATCATCTCTTCACTCATAGATTTGATCTCATTCAAAGTTCTAGGAACTCAGACGTTTAAGACAGCCAAGCACCGGCAACTTTAAAAACCATCTAAAAATGGGTACAATACCGCTCTCCTTCCTGAAGATCTTAGCAGCAGCTCTGAAGCCGTAGAGGAAGCAGCACTGTTCACACACCCAGGAGGTCTTTCCTACCTGCTCGATCAGAGGCACATTAGAAGAGCAGTGTGGACCTGAGGGGCAGATGCACATACCTTCACACACCTCGCAGTGGGACTGTGGTTAGAGCTGGAGGTTTGATACTCTTCCTAATAATTTGAGCCGTTAAAACAAAGCCAGAGGTAACAGACCAAGTGAAAATACAATGCCAGGTTGCGGAAAGAGAATGTTACCTATCTGAACTCGTACAAAAATTCCCCATCATTCTCTTTGTTTAGGAGACCAAGCCAATGTCCGTGTAAATGAAAACAAGTGTGAATATTGATTTTTCTTGAATCAAGACTCAGCTTTATGTCCAAGTCAAAGGCAAATAAACCAGAAAGGCTCCGCTGAGCACAGTGCAGAACTAACATGGAAGACAGTCATTTGACCTCTTATGTAAGCAGTGTTGGTGTGGTTCCCCATCCAAAAGGAAGGATGTCAAATGCTTCTTTGGAAATATTTTAACTTCTCTGCGTTTCTTTCTTTGTAATGAACTAATCTCTAACAAGCCAGGACGTGATTGTGTTCAGTAGAAACAGATCAATGGCAACATTTAGCCTAAAGGTTTTATGAGATTGATCAGGAAGTTCGATTTAGATTTAAAGGCACTGTAGTCATATTTAATTTTATTTCTCTCCGCACTTGAGTCTCTTAAACAGGGACCTTCAATTGGACAGGAACGGGACACTGAAGCAAATTGTAATGGATGACGTAATGGCTTACCCAGAAGCATTTTGTGGGAATTGATTTCTTCTAGGTATCCATCAGCCAGCATTTTAGTGTGAAGGGAATCTTCAAACAGGTAAAACAAAAATTCCCGTTGGTTTCAAACCTGACTGCTATATTAATTTTTCACTTTGGAGAAAATTTTCATGACCTTTAAAATTCAGACTGTATCAAGTATTGTTTCAGCCATTGAAGAAAGTGCTTTTGATGGAGATAGGAGAGGGAAACCAAAACATTTCTCAGAGCCACACTTTGAGCTCTGTCCTTGTTACAAACGGCACTTGAGCAAATGCATTTGCCTTTGGAACAGAAAACGACAAGGTAACAGGCTTATCATTACGGATTTGAGTGTTCCAGGTTCTTTAGGTAGTAAGTGATCTATTCAAGATGATCTCTTCCTGAAATAGATCCATTTTGAGAAGGGATATGGATTTCTTAGAAGAAGGCAAATCCCTATGTTAAAACGGTGTGGTGGGTGTTTTTTGTTGTTGTTGTTTTGCTTTTAGAACTTGCAAGGCACAATCGACTTCATAGCTGGAGATGCAGATAAGACCACGACATTCCAAACAGGTGTTTCTTTTTGGTTGTTTTTCAATCTGTCTATCTTTGGATTGTAACCAGTAGAACTGTGCTTGAACTGGAAAGAAGTAGCGGAGGTTTCAGAAGTGGAGCATGCGGTGGAACAGTAAGCTGAGAGCATTGTGCAAGGAGAGGAAAGAGGGGAAAATGGTAAGAGTTTCCTGAGTCGGAAGGGACCCCTAGGGATCGTCAAAGTCCAACTCCTGGCCCTGCACAGACACTCCAACAGTCCCACCCTCTGCATCCCTGAGAGCATTGGCCAAACGCTCCTGGATCTCTGGCAGCCTTGGGGCTGTGCCCATTGCCTGGAGAACCTATTCAGTGCCCGACCAGCCTCTGAGGAAAAAAACCTTTCCCTGATAGCCAGCCTAATCGTCCCCTGACACAGCTCCTGGCATTCCCTTGGCTCCTGTCCCTGGTCGCAGAGAGCAGAGAGCAAAGCTGTCCCTGTGCTGCCCTTGGGAGGAGCTGAGAGGTCCCAAGTGAGGTGTGAGCTCAGTGTCCTCTCTGCAGCTGAACCAAATGCCCTGAGCCACTCTTTGTATGGCTTTCCCTCCAGCCTCTTCGCTATCCCTGTGTCCCTCCTTTGGACATTTCTCCAATAGCCTGAGGTCTTTCTGACGCTGTGGCATCCAAAATTGCCCCCAGGGCTTGAAGAGAGCGCAGTCCCAGCCCAGAGCAGAGCGGGACAATCGCCTCTCTCGAGCGAGCGGTGCCAGAAGATAGGGACAGTTGTCAAAAAATCAGCTGGAGAAAGAAATCTAACAGAGAAACGGGTGATCTTGGCACAGGAAATGGAAGAAGCAGAGGAAGAAGAAGATGAGGAGAGGATTCCTTGTAAAAGTGAAGAAAATGAGCATGCAGAACAGGGACTAAGCATTATGCAGGTAAGTGAGCAAGAGAATAAGTTTGAAAGTGAAGGCAGTTTTGTCCAAAAGAAGGAGGAATAGGAAGTCTTTTTGCTGAGAATGAATAGAAAGTTTTTTTGCATTTAGTTTGTATACGAAGCGCACAGGGCTCTAGATCCTTTTGTGGGAAAATGGAGTGTGTAAAGTTGCCAATCATTTTGGAGCGAATTTGGAGGGTTTTGGGGTCCCAGGTGAATTTTGGGTTGAATTCTGGGGATTTGGGAGTGCCCAGGTGAATTGGGGGGGGCGGGGCGGGGCGGGGATTTGGGGAGATCCAGGTGAGTTTTGAGGGGTCCCAGGTTGATTTTGGGGGAGAATTTGTGGAATTTTGGGGGATCCCGGGTAGCGAGGTTTGGGGTGAATTTGTGGAATGTGGGGAGTCCCAGTTGAATTTTAGGGGGAATTTGTGGAATTCTAGGGATCTCAGGGGAATTTTGGGGTGAATTTGGTGAATTTTAGGGTATACGTGTGAATTTTAGGGTTCTCAGGTGAGTTTTGGGAATGCCAGACGTATTTTGGGGTGAATTCTGTCGATTTTGGGGTATCCAGGTGAGCATTTGGAAGTCGTGGGAGAATTTTGGGATGAATTTGGGGGGATGCAGGTGGATTTTCCGGGGAATTTTGGTGATTTTTGGGAGTCCCAGATGGGTCTGGGAGTGAATTTGGTGGATTTGGGGGTATCTGGGAGGGTTTTGAGGGGGATTGGAGACATTTTGGAGTGAATTTGGGAGGTGTTGGGGGGACTGGGTCTTGGGGGTGATTTGAGGGGTTTTGGGGGTTGCAGGTGGGATTTTGGGGTGAAGCCCTGGGATTTGGGGGTCCCCCGTGAATTTTGGGGTGAATTTGTGGGCTTTTGGGAGTTGCCAGGTGAGTGCTGAGCGTCCCAGGGGGGACTTCGGGGTGAATTTTGGGGATTTGGGGTTTCCCAGGTGAATTTCTGAGGTGGAAAGGTTCAAAAAGGGTTTTTTTTGAAAACAAGTTAAAGCCAGAAGGTTATTGAAAATTAATAGATGTGATGCAAGTAGGTAATATGCAGACAATACACAGCGAGACAAATCATGGGAAAAATACAGTGGTAACACATGAGTGTGTGAGGATGGGATCAGTATAGCTAAGGCTCAGTTGAAGCTGAATTTGGAAAAGCATGCCAAAACTAAGAATAATAAAGGCACCTACGGGTATTTCAGTGGGAAAAGGAAGATGAAAAGAAACCTATCACACCTCCCCTATTCCCCCCCACCCCCCCCACCCCCATAAGCCAGACAGGACTAGTGACAACAGACAAGGAGAAGGCTGAGGTACTCAACAAGTGTTGGTCTCAATTTTTACTGCCAGTCACTATTTCCACATCTCTCAGGTTATTGGACTGGTGGACTTGATTCTAACCCATAGTATCAGGTCAGCTTTCAGACCACTTGAGGAACCTGAGCATGCAAGACCATGGGACCCACCCAGAGGCATGTCAGGGCCCTGAGAGAACTGGCAGCTGTAGTTGCTAAGGTGCTTTCTCCATCATATTTGAGAAATCAAGGTAACCAGCTGAAGTCTCCAGACACTGTGTTGTATTGACTCCAGTCCTCTTGGTCTTTTTTGTAAATCTTAGAGCTCTGAGTCAATTTCTGCAGAGGATTCCCAATGCAGTTTCAAAAATGGAATCTTTGTTACTGGTCCTCATGTTGATCTTGGATATTTCCATTTTCTGCACTCCTTTATTTTCGAAACATTTGTAATGACTGAAAAGAAAGCTGAGACGAGGCATTATGCTCTTTCCAGTGATAGAAATGGACCAGTATTCTTTTCAGACAAATATAATTTTTGCTGTGTCTAAGCACATGTGCATACCTGTGTTTGATTTATGTGTCCAGGTTTTGGCAATGGGGCAGCCACAGGGCCGTCCTGAGACAATGGCCCAGGTGCTGCCCTGTCCCGCTTTCTTCCAACTGGCTCCACTTCAGGATGTCCTCCCTGCTGAGAGAAGAGGCTGGGACAGCACCTTTAGAAATGTGACTTTCTGGGGTTTTTTTTGTTTTGTTTTGTTTTGTTATTTTTAAAGTTACTAAAAACCTTCACCCTGATTTTTTGTGTTGGGTTTGGGGTTTTTTTTCAGTTTTGGGTGGGTTTTTTGGTGGGCTTTTTTGGGGGCTTTTTTTGTCTCTTTGGGGATTATTGGTTGGGGGGTTCTGTGTGTTTGTTTGGTCTGCTTTTTTTGTTTGTTTGTTTGTTTGTTTGTTTGTTTATTACGGTTTTGTAGAGTTTTTTAAGCAAATTGATTGGAAAACTGAATAGTCCTCCACTATAGTCTCCTGGATTCACCTGAGACTCTTCCTAGGCATCTCCCTGATCCTTTTTGCAATGAGTCTCACATCATTCTCCTGAAGAAACTGTCTGCTTATGGTTTGCATGGGTGGGCTGTTTGCTGGGTGACAAACTGGGTGATGGCCAGGCCCACAGAGTGGTGGGAAATAGAGTTCATCCAGCTGGTCCCCAAGGCTCAGTCTTGGGCCCAGTCCTGTTTAATATCTTGCTCAGTGTTCTGGACAAGGGCATAGAGTACACGCCCAGGAAGTTCACAGATGATGCAAAATTGGCTGGTAGTGTTTTTTTCTTCTGGAGGACAGCAGGCTCTGCTTCTTCTTCCTCCTGTTCTGAGGTCGCTGCTCCCTCTTCATCCCTCATTAAGTGTGCTGATTTTGTCACTTGGATGAGAAAACAAACAATTTTAGCAACAATACTAGTGGCAGGGTACAAGAAAGGAAGAGTTCACACGAATCCCCCCCCCCCCCCCCCCCGCCCAACAACAGAAAATACCTGATGGCTCCTCTGCCCAGCTTACTGACTACACCGGAACCCATTGTCCCCCAAAGATACTCCCTTCTCCCTTCCCCCAGCCATGATGTGAGATGGAATAGAATAACTAAGATTAAGATTCTCCCTATGGAACTCCATCATACTTCGATTCTGGGAAAAAAAAGTTCTTGAAGTTCTATCATTTCAGATCATTTGAATTTGAATTTGCATACTAAAAAGTCTAGCCAGAAACTCATGACAATATTAATAGCCCATTCTAGAATGTCCGAGATGATAGACACTTCTTTCAAGAGAATGTGATACCTCACGTGACTTCTCCAGAATTTAAATGAACAGCGGGAGTAGTCTACAAGATTCTTGCTGCCATCTGGATTTCCTGGTATTTGGCTGGTCTATGTAAACCAACCAGCTATTCAGCAGAGGGAATATTAGTGTGATACTTGATGGTATGTGAGATGGAACACAGTAATTTATGGCTTTTTGCATAGTGATGAAGCTGTAAAGAAAGCTCCGTAATGCTCAGACAAGGAGGCTGCTGGACTTCAAGCAGCAAAGGCCCAAAACGAACCAGTGAAAAGGTGTCATTGAAAAAAAAAAAAAAAGCCAGGTGGGGAGCAAAGTGATACTTAAGGGCAGTTTACTGAAAGAGGGAATCTAGTGAAAAAAAAAGTCCAAGAGTGAAGGAATAACAGAGAAAATGAAACTAAGGAAGGAAATCAATCTCAGCTAATCATTTCAGAAGCTAACAAGTTGTCATTGCAATGATGCATAAAGTGAGAAAAAATAAATATGTCTGCGCCAAAATCTGAAATATGAACTTTACTGCATTCTGTCTTCCACGGAATCATACAACAGTCTGTGATTAAAGATCATGTAGTCCAACTTCCTTGCCAGGTAGATCTTACAGTAGATCAAATTGCTCAAGACTAGCCAAACTGATAAGGAGCACTCTCAATGATGGGGCATCCACAACTTCTCTGGAACACCCGTTTGAGTGTCTCACCAGCTTCATTGTAGAAAAGTTTTTCCTTTTAGCCAATCTAAACCTAGTCTCAGTTTGAAAGCATGGCCCCTTATCCTGTCTCTGCAAACTTTCCTAAAAAGTCTTTCTCCATTTGTCTTATACCCTCTTTACATATTCAAAGGCCACAATACTGTCTCTCCAGAAACCTCTCTTCTCCAGGCTAAAAGATCCTACTTTTCACAAGAACCAGGTCATAAACTGAGATGGAAGACATCTCAGGAGATCAGATCATCCAACAGCTCAGCGTAAGAATAGCTCTGAAGTCAGATCAACTAGCTTAGGGCTGTGTCTGTTTGAATTTTGAAAATTAGCAGGACTTGAAATGCTTCAAGGAAGAGAACTCTGGGTGGCTCCAGAAACAGCCTGAGAAACTCGAGCAAACTCGAAACCTCAGAAACTACCACTGCTTTCTCTCCCTCAGCCCAAGCAGTCCCAAAGAAGAAGCGTTCCCAGCAGGCTGGGATAGCACACATATACACTACATATACGTGACAGGCATCGCCAGCAGCCACATCCTGCTCCTTTCTGTGGCTGGCAAGAGTGAGACTGGATGTTTACATGTGGGCAACCTGGGTCCCTCCAGCAGCTCACACACTCAGCCTGCCCAGTGACCCCACTGAATTCCAGTATTAGCAGTGTGCCAAGGCCACAGCACTATTCTGCTTGCTGGCACAGACCATCACACGCCTCCTAAATCAGTCAGGACTCCCCTGGTCCCACAGCCAGCACCCCACTTGCCCTCCGCCAGGCCACTGCCATTGTTCACCAACTTCTCCACTTTGATCTTTGCTGGTGCTCTCAACACTGGCACACCCAGATGTTCTGCAGCTGTTGTCTCCTGGTGGAAAGGACTTGTAAAGCCATGTTTCCTAACAGGACTTCCACAACCTTTCAAAGCAACCTTTACTGGGGTATGAACAATCTCATTCAAATGTCAACATTTCTTTTCCCGTATGTGAAATCAGAATTTCCTTCTTCCGGGCATGCCCAAAACAAGGCACAAACTACATTGTGCCTTCTGTTTCACATGCTGACTCGTTTGTAAACAATGCTAGGAGAATACCTGTTTTGATCCAAGCTAATCTCTGGCCCTTATAGTGCTTTCGGTAGTTAGTTTTGCTTTGTTATTTACTTGATGTCCCATTGAATTGTTGAATCATAAACAGACTACCTGTCTGTATAGCAGCATAGCAGTGATGAATAAATGCAAGAGAAGGAGCAAGGTGATTGTTTGCTAGACTCTTCCTAGAAACTGAGAAATCTGTTACTTAATGCTGACCACAGCAGATGGAGGAAGCATCCTACATGATGTCAAAGCAATGAAGCTGTAATCACTTTTATGATTACAGTCAAGGCACTGCTTTTGCCACCATAAGTGGAGTGCAGGGAATCTTAAAAGACGACACTCTAACTGTTGTCCATGCTCACTGAGAAAATAATGCTTTTACAGCAGAGCAGGTCTCACCGCAGCTAAATCATGGCTTCAACTGTACACCGCCTTCAAAAAGCCCACAAAAACACAAATGAAAGGATTTGGAACCCAAGGGAATCTCGGATTGTGACATCAGCTCACTCTGGATTCTTTCCAAATTCTCAATTCCATTTTCTTCCGAGCCAATTTTCCCATCTAACTTGAGATGTAATTTATGGATTTCCAACACATCTAGTTACCTTAGAATTAGATTGCCACTAGCCAAAAAGACAGAAACAAGCAGTTAAGTGAAGACTGAAACCATGGGTGTTTAGAACAGCAAAACTTGGGCGAAACTATTCTTAAGAAAACCAAAACTTTTAGGACTTACCCATGTATTTTTGGAGGTGGAAAAAGTTTTACATCGAAAAGTCCCTAGGGAACTCTTTTCAGTGCCTGGAGAGCCGCTGTCGCTCGCCTTTCAAGGACCTATTCGTCACAGCAGAGGCAGCAGAGCACAAGATGGCCGACGAGAAGGGGCAGTGTAGAACTCTCTGTCTGTCTGTGTCTCTACTCAGTGTAGAACGTCTCTATCCTGGCACATTTTCGAGTGCGATACTTCCCTCCGGGTCTTCGGTCCTTGCGAAGCTCTATGTACTGTGAGCGCTGCTACTTGCAGCTGAGAAAGACCGTGGAGCTAGCGGCGAATTCGGAGAGCGCTGAGCACGTAGTCAAGAAGCGAGACGTGTCCCTGCAACGCGGTGCTAATAGCAGCTTCCTCGCGGCGGGGGGGAGCTCCGGCCACAAGGCATTCTCGTCCTGGCAACGGATCTCTGTGAAGGGCGTAGGCGAAAAGCTTTCGTTTTCCATTCGAACTGCGAGAGAGGCAGACTGTTGCACGGAGCTCTGAGAACAAAGGTGCACGCCCTAGGCGGGCTTGGGCAGAAGCAGCGTTCTCTAGCTCTTGGCTGCCGGCGCACTTGTGGTTGTGTGGCGCCCTTGCAGCGGCTTCTGGCCGCCGGCAAGTGAAAGCAGCGCCAGGCGTGGGCGAGGGCGGTGAACGAAGCAGCACTCGTCCCGTGCTTGTGTGCACCACGTTACAGGCTACTAGGAGAGGAAGGTGGTTGACTCTCGCTTGCCCTCCCAAGTGCCCTTAGCAGTCGGAAGGAGCAAGCTGAAGCACTGCTGCTTGTGCTGCTCCTTGGTTCCCTTGCAGCCCGCTGTGAAAGCATTGGCGGTCGCTTCTAGGCGCCGAGTTGCACACAGCACCACGGTAAGTGCCGCGGAGAAGGGAAATCCAGAGTGCAGCGAGGAGCTGGACGTGGCTAACGCGCAGTAAGGAGAAGGTGAACCTAGGCACTGCCTCTTCAATCTGGCCGCCTCTGCTCTGGTAACAACTTTCGCAAGTCGGCAGAGGGAGCTGCGAGTATGTAGAACGGAGGGCAGCGAGACGCCGTGTGTTATGCGCCCTTTCAGGGCTGCTGCCAGGGGGCTAGTTTAAGTACGCTTTTTTCTTCCTCGCGTCCTTCTCGCTTCGCTCTAGCTGCATGGAGTACAGTACAGCGAAGGAGTGAGGAGGGGCAGTGCCGCAGCTTTGGCCCTGGCGTGCAACGGCTGTGTGCTGCTTTTCCAAGCAGAAAGACCACTGAGAAGTGAAAGCGATAGTGAAGGAGCTCTTTGACTGCTCGTGTGCTCTTCGCTGCACTGCGCCGCTGGCAAGCGGCTTCGTTCTTCGCCTTCTGCCGTCCGGCGAGAGCTGAACTCCAGCGGTCAGTTGCAGCTCTGCCCAACAGCGTGTTCTCAGTTCTGCGGGCAAGCACGCCCTCTTGCCTTGGCCCCGAGAGCAAAGTCCCGAGCGAGCACTCGACTCAGTGCAATGCACCCAGAAAGACGCTCTCGCTCGCCTTTCAAGGAGCGATTCCTAACAGCAGAAGCAGCAGAGGCACAAACTGGACGACGAGAGGGGACAACGTAGAACACGTCTCTGTCCTGGCACATTTTCGTGCGCGATACTTCCCTCCGGGTCTTCGGGCCTTGCGAAGCTCTGTGTACTGCGAGCGCTGCTACTCGCAGCTGAGAAGGACCGTGGAGCTAGCGGCGAATTCGGAGAGCTCTTCGCTGCACTGCGCCGCTCGCAAGCGGCTTCGTTCTTCGCCTTCTGCCGTCCGGCGAGAGCTGAACTCCAGCGGTCAGTTGCAGCTCTGCCCAACAGCGTGTTCTCGGCTCTGCGGGCAAGCACGCCCTCTTGCCTTGGCCCCGAGAGCAAAGTCCCGAGCGAGCACTCGACTCAGTGCAATGCACCCGGAAGGACGCTCTCGCTCGCCTTTCAAGGAGCGATTCCTAACAGCAGAAGCAGCAGAGGCACAAACTGCACGACGAGAAGGGACAACGTAGAACACGTCTCTGTCCTGGCACATTTGCGTGTGCGATACTTCCCTCCGGCTCTTCGGGCCTTGCGAAGCTCTGTGTACTGCGAGCGCTGCTACTCGCAGCTGAGAAGGACCGTGGAGCTAGCGGCGAATTCGGAGAGCTCTTCGCTGCACTGCGCCGCTCGCAAGCGGCTTCGTTCTTCGCCTTCTGCCGTCCGGCGAGAGCTGAACTCCAGCGGTCAGTTGCAGCTCTGCCCAACAGCGTGTTCTCGGTTCTGCGGGCAAGCACGCCCTCTTGCCTTGGCCCCGAGAGCAAAGTCCCGAGCGAGCACTCGACTCAGTGCAATGCACCCGGAAGGACGCTCTCGCTCGCCTTTCAAGGAGCGATTCCTAACAGCAGAAGCAGCAGAGGCACAAACTGCACGACGAGAAGGGACAACGTAGAACACGTCTCTGTCCTGGCACATTTGCGTGCGCGATACTTCCCTCCGGGTCTTCGGGCCTTGCGAAGCTCTGTGTACTGCGAGCGCTGCTACTCGCAGCTGAGAAGGACCGTGGAGCTAGCGGCGAATTCGGAGAGCTCTTCGCTGCACTGCGCCGCTCGCAAGCGCCTTCGTTCTTCGCCTTCTGCCGTCCGGCGAGAGCTGAACTCCAGCGGTCAGTTGCAGCTCTGCCCAACAGCGTGTTCTCGGTTCTGCGGGCAAGCACGCCCTCTTGCCTTGGCCGCGAGAGCAAAGTCCCGAGCGAGCACTCGACTCAGTGCAATGCACCCGGAAGGACGCTCTCGCTCGCCTTTCAAGGAGCGATTCCTAACAGCAGAAGCAGCAGAGGCACAAACTGCACGACGAGAGGGGACAACGTAGAACACGTCTCTGTCCTGGCACATTTGCGTGTGCGATACTTCCCTCCGGCTCTTCGGGCCTTGCGAAGCTCTGTGTACTGCGAGCGCTGCTACTCGCAGCTGAGAAGGACCGTGGAGCTAGCGGCGAATTCGGAGAGCTCTTCGCTGCACTGCGCCGCTCGCAAGCGGCTTCGTTCTTCGCCTTCTGCCGTCCGGCGAGAGCTGAACTCCAGCGGTCAGTTGCAGCTCTGCCCAACAGCGTGTTCTCAGTTCTGCGGGCAAGCACGCCCTCTTGCCTTGGCCCCGAGAGCAAAGTCCCGAGCGAGCACTCGACTCAGTGCAATGCACCCGGAAGGACGCTCTCGCTCGCCTTTCAAGGAGCGATTCCTAACAGCAGAAGCAGCAGAGGCACAAACTGCACGACGAGAAGGGACAACGTAGAACACGTCTCTGTCCTGGCACATTTGCGTGTGCGATACTTCCCTCCGGCTCTTCGGGCCTTGCGAAGCTCTGTGTACTGCGAGCGCTGCTACTCGCAGCTGAGAAGGACCGTGGAGCTAGCGGCGAATTCGGAGAGCTCTTCGCTGCACTGCGCCGCTCGCAAGCGGCTTCGTTCTTCGCCTTCTGCCGTCCGGCGAGAGCTGAACTCCAGCGGTCAGTTGCAGCTCTGCCCAACAGCGTGTTCTCAGTTCTGCGGGCAAGCACGCCCTCTTGCCTTGGCCCCGAGAGCAAAGTCCCGAGCGAGCACTCGACTCAGTGCAATGCACCCGGAAGGACGCTCTCGCTCGCCTTTCAAGGAGCGATTCCTAACAGCAGAAGCAGCAGAGGCACAAACTGCACGACGAGAGGGGACAACGTAGAACACGTCTCTGTCCTGGCACATTTGCGTGTGCGATACTTCCCTCCGGCTCTTCGGGCCTTGCGAAGCTCTGTGTACTGCGAGCGCTGCTACTCGCAGCTGAGAAGGACCGTGGAGCTAGCGGCGAATTCGGAGAGCTCTTCGCTGCACTGCGCCGCTCGCAAGCGGCTTCGTTCTTCGCCTTCTGCCGTCCGGCGAGAGCTGAACTCCAGCGGTCAGTTGCAGCTCTGCCCAACAGCGTGTTCTCAGTTCTGCGGGCAAGCACGCCCTCTTGCCTTGGCCCCGAGAGCAAAGTCCCGAGCGAGCACTCGACTCAGTGCAATGCACCCGGAAGGACGCTCTCGCTCGCCTTTCAAGGAGCGATTCCTAACAGCAGAAGCAGCAGAGGCACAAACTGCACGACGAGAAGGGACAACGTAGAACACGTCTCTGTCCTGGCACATTTGCGTGTGCGATACTTCCCTCCGGCTCTTCGGGCCTTGCGAAGCTCTGTGTACTGCGAGCGCTGCTACTCGCAGCTGAGAAGGACCGTGGAGCTAGCGGCGAATTCGGAGAGCTCTTCGCTGCACTGCGCCGCTCGCAAGCGGCTTCGTTCTTCGCCTTCTGCCGTCCGGCGAGAGCTGAACTCCAGCGGTCAGTTGCAGCTCTGCCCAACAGCGTGTTCTCAGTTCTGCGGGCAAGCACGCCCTCTTGCCTTGGCCCCGAGAGCAAAGTCCCGAGCGAGCACTCGACTCAGTGCAATGCACCCGGAAGGACGCTCTCGCTCGCCTTTCAAGGAGCGATTCCTAACAGCAGAAGCAGCAGAGGCACAAACTGCACGACGAGAGGGGACAACGTAGAACACGTCTCTGTCCTGGCACATTTGCGTGTGCGATACTTCCCTCCGGCTCTTCGGGCCTTGCGAAGCTCTGTGTACTGCGAGCGCTGCTACTCGCAGCTGAGAAGGACCGTGGAGCTAGCGGCGAATTCGGAGAGCTCTTCGCTGCACTGCGCCGCTCGCAAGCGCCTTCGTTCTTCGCCTTCTGCCGTCCGGCGAGAGCTGAACTCCAGCGGTCAGTTGCAGCTCTGCCCAACAGCGTGTTCTCAGTTCTGCGGGCAAGCACGCCCTCTTGCCTTGGCCCCGAGAGCAAAGTCCCGAGCGAGCACTCGACTCAGTGCAATGCACCCGGAAGGACGCTCTCGCTCGCCTTTCAAGGAGCGATTCCTAACAGCAGAAGCAGCAGAGGCACAAACTGCACGACGAGAGGGGACAACGTAGAACACGTCTCTGTCCTGGCACATTTGCGTGTGCGATACTTCCCTCCGGCTCTTCGGGCCTTGCGAAGCTCTGTGTACTGCGAGCGCTGCTACTCGCAGCTGAGAAGGACCGTGGAGCTAGCGGCGAATTCGGAGAGCTCTTCGCTGCACTGCGCCGCTCGCAAGCGGCTTCGTTCTTCGCCTTCTGCCGTCCGGCGAGAGCTGAACTCCAGCGGTCAGTTGCAGCTCTGCCCAACAGCGTGTTCTCAGTTCTGCGGGCAAGCACGCCCTCTTGCCTTGGCCCCGAGAGCAAAGTCCCGAGCGAGCACTCGACTCAGTGCAATGCACCCGGAAGGACGCTCTCGCTCGCCTTTCAAGGAGCGATTCCTAACAGCAGAAGCAGCAGAGGCACAAACTGCACGACGAGAGGGGACAACGTAGAACACGTCTCTGTCCTGGCACATTTTCGTGTGCGATACTTCCCTCCGGCTCTTCGGGCCTTGCGAAGCTCTGTGTACTGCGAGCGCTGCTACTCGCAGCTGAGAAGGACCGTGGAGCTAGCGGCGAATTCGGAGAGCTCTTCGCTGCACTGCGCCGCTCGCAAGCGGCTTCGTTCTTCGCCTTCTGCCGTCCGGCGAGAGCTGAACTCCAGCGGTCAGTTGCAGCTCTGCCCAACAGCTTGTTCTCAGTTCTGCGGGCAAGCACGCCCTCTTGCCTTGGCCCCGAGAGCAAAGTCCCGAGCGAGCACTCGACTCAGTGCAATGCACCCGGAAGGACGCTCTCGCTCGCCTTTCAAGGAGCGATTCCTAACAGCAGAAGCAGCAGAGGCACAAACTGCACGACGAGAGGGGACAACGTAGAACACGTCTCTGTCCTGGCACATTTGCGTGTGCGATACTTCCCTCCGGCTCTTCGGGCCTTGCGAAGCTCTGTGTACTGCGAGCGCTGCTACTCGCAGCTGAGAAGGACCGTGGAGCTAGCGGCGAATTCGGAGAGCTCTTCGCTGCACTGCGCCGCTCGCAAGCGCCTTCGTTCTTCGCCTTCTGCCGTCCGGCGAGAGCTGAACTCCAGCGGTCAGTTGCAGCTCTGCCCAACAGCGTGTTCTCAGTTCTGCGGGCAAGCACGCCCTCTTGCCTTGGCCCCGAGAGCAAAGTCCCGAGCGAGCACTCGACTCAGTGCAATGCACCCGGAAGGACGCTCTCGCTCGCCTTTCAAGGAGCGATTCCTAACAGCAGAAGCAGCAGAGGCACACACTGCACGACGAGAGGGGACAACGTAGAACACGTCTCTGTCCTGGCACATTTTCGTGTGCGATACTTCCCTCCGGCTCTTCGGGCCTTGCGAAGCTCTGTGTACTGCGAGCGCTGCTACTCGCAGCTGAGAAGGACCGTGGAGCTAGCGGCGAATTCGGAGAGCTCTTCGCTGCACTGCGCCGCTCGCAAGCGGCTTCGTTCTTCGCCTTCTGCCGTCCGGCGAGAGCTGAACTCCAGCGGTCAGTTGCAGCTCTGCCCAACAGCGTGTTCTCAGTTCTGCGGGCAAGCACGCCCTCTTGCCTTGGCCCCGAGAGCAAAGTCCCGAGCGAGCACTCGACTCAGTGCAATGCACCCGGAAGGACGCTCTCGCTCGCCTTTCAAGGAGCGATTCCTAACAGCAGAAGCAGCAGAGGCACAAACTGCACGACGAGAGGGGACAACGTAGAACACGTCTCTGTCCTGGCACATTTGCGTGTGCGATACTTCCCTCCGGCTCTTCGGGCCTTGCGAAGCTCTGTGTACTGCGAGCGCTGCTACTCGCAGCTGAGAAGGACCGTGGAGCTAGCGGCGAATTCGGAGAGCTCTTCGCTGCACTGCGCCGCTCGCAAGCGGCTTCGTTCTTCGCCTTCTGCCGTCCGGCGAGAGCTGAACTCCAGCGGTCAGTTGCAGCTCTGCCCAACAGCGTGTTCTCAGTTCTGCGGGCAAGCACGCCCTCTTGCCTTGGCCCCGAGAGCAAAGTCCCGAGCGAGCACTCGACTCAGTGCAATGCACCCGGAAGGACGCTCTCGCTCGCCTTTCAAGGAGCGATTCCTAACAGCAGAAGCAGCAGAGGCACAAACTGCACGACGAGAAGGGACAACGTAGAACACGTCTCTGTCCTGGCACATTTGCGTGTGCGATACTTCCCTCCGGCTCTTCGGGCCTTGCGAAGCTCTGTGTACTGCGAGCGCTGCTACTCGCAGCTGAGAAGGACCGTGGAGCTAGCGGCGAATTCGGAGAGCTCTTCGCTGCACTGCGCCGCTCGCAAGCGGCTTCGTTCTTCGCCTTCTGCCGTCCGGCGAGAGCTGAACTCCAGCGGTCAGTTGCAGCTCTGCCCAACAGCGTGTTCTCAGTTCTGCGGGCAAGCACGCCCTCTTGCCTTGGCCCCGAGAGCAAAGTCCCGAGCGAGCACTCGACTCAGTGCAATGCACCCGGAAGGACGCTCTCGCTCGCCTTTCAAGGAGCGATTCCTAACAGCAGAAGCAGCAGAGGCACAAACTGCACGACGAGAGGGGACAACGTAGAACACGTCTCTGTCCTGGCACATTTGCGTGTGCGATACTTCCCTCCGGCTCTTCGGGCCTTGCGAAGCTCTGTGTACTGCGAGCGCTGCTACTCGCAGCTGAGAAGGACCGTGGAGCTAGCGGCGAATTCGGAGAGCTCTTCGCTGCACTGCGCCGCTCGCAAGCGGCTTCGTTCTTCGCCTTCTGCCGTCCGGCGAGAGCTGAACTCCAGCGGTCAGTTGCAGCTCTGCCCAACAGCGTGTTCTCAGTTCTGCGGGCAAGCACGCCCTCTTGCCTTGGCCCCGAGTGCAAAGTCCCGAGCGAGCACTCGACTCAGTGCAATGCACCCGGAAGGACGCTCTCGCTCGCCTTTCAAGGAGCGATTCCTAACAGCAGAAGCAGCAGAGGCACAAACTGCACGACGAGAAGGGACAACGTAGAACACGTCTCTGTCCTGGCACATTTTCGTGTGCGATACTTCCCTCCGGGTCTTCGGGCCTTGCGAAGCTCTGTGTACTGCGAGCGCTGCTACTCGCAGCTGAGAAGGACCGTGGAGCTAGCGGCGAATTCGGAGAGCGCTGAGCACGTAGTCAAGAAGCGAGACGTGTCCCTGCAACGCGGTCCTAATAGCAGCTTCCTCGCGGCGGGGGCGAGCTCCGGCCACAAGACATTCTCGTCCTGGCAACGGATCTCTGTGAAGGGGGTAGGCGAAAAGCTTTCGTTTTCCATTCGAACTGCGAGAGAGGCAGACTGTTGCACGGAGCTCTGAGAACAAAGGTGCACGCCCTAGGCGGACTTGGGCAGAAGCAGCGTTCTCTAGCTCTTGGCTGCCGCGCACTTGTGGTTGTGTGGCGCCCTTGCAGCGGCTTCTGGCCGCCGGCCAGTGAAAGCGGCTCCACGCTTGGGCGAGGGCGGTGAACGAAGCGGCACTAGTCCCGTGCTTGTGTGCACCACGTTACAGGCTACTAGGAGAGGAAGGTGGTTGACTCTCGCTTGCCTTCCCAAGTGCCCTTAGCAGTCGGAAGGAGCAAGCTGAAGCACTGCTGCTTGTGCTGCTCCTTGGTTCCCTTGCAGCCCGCTGTGAAAGCATTGGCGGTCGCTTCTAGGCGCCGAGTTGCACACAGCACCACTGTAAGTGCCGCGGAGAAGGGAAATCCAGAGTGCAGCGAGGAGCTGGACGTGGCTTACGTGCAGTAAGGAGAAGGTGAACCTAGGCACTGCCTCTTCAATCTGGCCGCCTCTGCTCTGGTAGCAACTTTTGCAAGTCGGCAGAGGGAGCTGCGAGTATGTAGAACGGAGGGCAGCGAGACGCCGTGTGTTATGCGCCCTTTCAGGGCTGCTGCCAGGGTGCTACTTTAAGAACGCCTTCTTCTTCCTCGCGTCCTTCCTCCACTATAGTCTCCTGGATTCACCTGAGACTCTTCCTAGGCATCTCCCTGATCCTTTTTGCAATGAGTCTCACATTATTCTCCTGAAGAAACTGTCTGCTTATGGTTTGCATGGGTGGGCTGTTTGCTGGGTGACAAACTGGGTGATGGCCAGGCCCACGGAGTGGTGGGAAATAGAGTTCATCCAGCTGGTCCCCAAGGCTCAGTCTTGGGCCCAGTCCTGTTTAATATCTTGCTCAGTGATCTGGACAAAGTGATAGAGTACACGCCCAGGAAGTTCACAGATGATGCAAAGTTGGCTGGTAGTGTTTTTTTCTTCTGGAGGACAGCAGGCTCTGCTTCTTCTTCCTCCTGTTCTGAGGTCGCTGCTCCCTCTTCATCCCTCATTAAGTGTGCTGATTTTGTCACTTGGATGAGAAAACAAACAATTTTAGCAACAATACTAGTGGCAGGGTACAAGAAAGGAAGAGTTCACACGAATCCCCCCCCCCCCCCCCGCCCAACAACAGAAAATACCTGATGGCTCCTCTGCCCAGCTTACTGACTACACCGGAACCCATTGTCCCCCAAAGATACTCCCTTCTCCCTTCCCCCAGCCATGATGTGAGATGGAATAGAATAACTAAGATTAAGATTCTCCCTATGGAACTCCATCATACTTCGATTCTGGGAAAAAAAATTTCTTGAAGTTCTATCATTTCAGATCATTTGAATTTGAATTTGCATACTAAAAAGTCTAGCCAGAAACTCATGACAATATTAATAGCCCATTCTAGAATGTCCGAGATGATAGACACTTCTTTCAAGAGAATGTGATACCTCACGTGACTTCTCCAGAATTTAAATGAACAGCGGGAGTAGTCTACAAGATTCTTGCTGCCATCTGGATTTCCTGGTATTTGGCTGGTCTATGTAAACCAACCAGCTATTCAGCAGAGGGAATATTAGTGTGATACTTGATGGTATGTGAGATGGAACACAGTAATTTATGGCTTTTTGCATAGTGATGAAGCTGTAAAGAAAGCTCCGTAATGCTCAGACAAGGAGGCTGCTGGACTTCAAGCAGCAAAGGCCCAAAACGAACCAGTGAAAAGGTGTCATTGAAAAAAAAAAAAAAAGCCAGGTGGGGAGCAAAGTGATACTTAAGGGCAGTTTACTGAAAGAGGGAATCTAGTGAAAAAAAAAGTCCAAGAGTGAAGGAATAACAGAGAAAATGAAACTAAGGAAGGAAATCAATCTCAGCTAATCATTTCAGAAGCTAACAAGTTGTCATTGCAATGATGCATAAAGTGAGAAAAAATAAATATGTCTGCGCCAAAATCTGAAATATGAACTTTACTGCATTCTGTCTTCCACGGAATCATACAACAGTCTGTGATTAAAGATCATGTAGTCCAACTTCCTTGCCAGGTAGATCTTACAGTAGATCAAATTGCTCAAGACTAGCCAAACTGATAAGGAGCACTCTCAATGATGGGGCATCCACAACTTCTCTGGAACACCCGTTTGAGTGTCTCACCAGCTTCATTGTAGAAAAGTTTTTCCTTTTAGCCAATCTAAACCTAGTCTCAGTTTGAAAGCATGGCCCCTTATCCTGTCTCTGCAAACTTTCCTAAAAAGTCTTTCTCCATTTGTCTTATACCCTCTTTACATATTCAAAGGCCACAATACTGTCTCTCCAGAAACCTCTCTTCTCCAGGCTAAAAGATCCTACTTTTCACAAGAACCAGGTCATAAACTGAGATGGAAGACATCTCAGGAGATCAGATCATCCAACAGCTCAGCGTAAGAATAGCTCTGAAGTCAGATCAACTAGCTTAGGGCTGTGTCTGTTTGAATTTTGAAAATTAGCAGGACTTGAAATGCTTCAAGGAAGAGAACTCTGGGTGGCTCCAGAAACAGCCTGAGAAACTCGAGCAAACTCGAAACCTCAGAAACTACCACTGCTTTCTCTCCCTCAGCCCAAGCAGTCCCAAAGAAGAAGCGTTCCCAGCAGGCTGGGATAGCACACATATACACTACATATACGTGACAGGCATCGCCAGCAGCCACATCCTGCTCCTTTCTGTGGCTGGCAAGAGTGAGACTGGATGTTTACATGTGGGCAACCTGGGTCCCTCCAGCAGCTCACACACTCAGCCTGCCCAGTGACCCCACTGAATTCCAGTATTAGCAGTGTGCCAAGGCCACAGCACTATTCTGCTTGCTGGCACAGACCATCACACGCCTCCTAAATCAGTCAGGACTCCCCTGGTCCCACAGCCAGCACCCCACTTGCCCTCCGCCAGGCCACTGCCATTGTTCACCAACTTCTCCACTTTGATCTTTGCTGGTGCTCTCAACACTGGCACACCCAGATGTTCTGCAGCTGTTGTCTCCTGGTGGAAAGGACTTGTAAAGCCATGTTTCCTAACAGGACTTCCACAACCTTTCAAAGCAACCTTTACTGGGGTATGAACAATCTCATTCAAATGTCAACATTTCTTTTCCCGTATGTGAAATCAGAATTTCCTTCTTCCGGGCATGCCCAAAACAAGGCACAAACTACATTGTGCCTTCTGTTTCACATGCTGACTCGTTTGTAAACAATGCTAGGAGAATACCTGTTTTGATCCAAGCTAATCTCTGGCCCTTATAGTGCTTTCGGTAGTTAGTTTTGCTTTGTTATTTACTTGATGTCCCATTGAATTGTTGAATCATAAACAGACTACCTGTCTGTATAGCAGCATAGCAGTGATGAATAAATGCAAGAGAAGGAGCAAGGTGATTGTTTGCTAGACTCTTCCTAGAAACTGAGAAATCTGTTACTTAATGCTGACCACAGCAGATGGAGGAAGCATCCTACATGATGTCAAAGCAATGAAGCTGTAATCACTTTTATGATTACAGTCAAGGCACTGCTTTTGCCACCATAAGTGGAGTGCAGGGAATCTTAAAAGACGACACTCTAACTGTTGTCCATGCTCACTGAGAAAATAATGCTTTTACAGCAGAGCAGGTCTCACCGCAGCTAAATCATGGCTTCAACTGTACACCGCCTTCAAAAAGCCCACAAAAACACAAATGAAAGGATTTGGAACCCAAGGGAATCTCGGATTGTGACATCAGCTCACTCTGGATTCTTTCCAAATTCTCAATTCCATTTTCTTCCGAGCCAATTTTCCCATCTAACTTGAGATGTAATTTATGGATTTCCAACACATCTAGTTACCTTAGAATTAGATTGCCACTAGCCAAAAAGACAGAAACAAGCAGTTAAGTGAAGACTGAAACCATGGGTGTTTAGAACAGCAAAACTTGGGCGAAACTATTCTTAAGAAAACCAAAACTTTTAGGACTTACCCATGTATTTTTGGAGGTGGAAAAAGTTTTACATCGAAAAGTCCCTAGGGAACTCTTTTCAGTGCCTGGAGAGCCGCTGTCGCTCGCCTTTCAAGGACCCATTCGTCACAGCAGAGGCAGCAGAGCACAAGATGGCCGACGAGAAGGGGCAGTGTAGAACTCTCTGTCTGTCTGTGTCTCTACTCAGTGTAGAACGTCTCTATCCTGGCACATTTTCGAGTGCGATACTTCCCTCCGGGTCTTCGGTCCTTGCGAAGCTCTATGTACTGTGAGCGCTGCTACTTGCAGCTGAGAAAGACCGTGGAGCTAGCGGCGAATTCGGAGAGCGCTGAGCACGTAGTCAAGAAGCGAGACGTGTCCCTGCAACGCGGTGCTAATAGCAGCTTCCTCGCGGCGGGGGCGAGCTCCGGCCACAAGGCATTCTCGTCCTGGCAACGGATCTCTGTGAAGGGCGTAGGCGAAAAGCTTTCGTTTTCCATTCGAACTGCGAGAGAGGCAGACTGTTGCACGGAGCTCTGAGAACAAAGGTGCACGCCCTAGGCGGGCTTGGGCAGAAGCAGCGTTCTCTAGCTCTTGGCTGCCGGCACACTGCTGGCTGTGTGGCGCCCCTGCAGCGGCTTCTGGCCGCCGGCAAGTGAAAGCAGCGCCAGGCGTGGGCGAGGGCGGTGAACGAAGCAGCACTCGTCCCGTGCTTGTGTGCACCACGTTACAGGCTACTAGGAGAGGAAGGTGGTTGACTCTCGCTTGCCCTCCCAAGTGCCCTTAGCAGTCGGAAGGAGCAAGCTGAAGCACTGCTGCTTGTGCTGCTCCTTGGTTCCCTTGCAGCCCGCTTTGAAAGCATTGGCGGTCGCTTCTAGGCGCCGAGTTGCACACAGCACCACGGTAAGTGCCGCGGAGAAGGGAAATCCAGAGTGCAGCGAGGAGCTGGACGTGGCTTACGTGCAGTAAGGAGAAGGTGAACCTAGGCACTGCCTCTTCAATCTGGCCGCCTCTGCTCTGGTAGCAACTTTTGCAAGTCGGCAGAGGGAGCCGCGAGTATGTAGAACGGAGGGCAGCGAGACGCCGTGTGTTATGCGCCTTTTCAGGGCTGCTGCCAGGGTGCTACTTTAAGAACGCCTTTTTCTTCCTCGCGTCCTTCTCGCTTCGCTCTAGCTGCATGGAGTACAGCACAGCAAAGGTGTGAGGAAGGGCTCTGCCCCAGCTTTTGCCCCGGCCTGCCTGTGCTGCGCCTTTAGCTGCACACGAGAACAACGGCATTTCTTACCCGCAAGGTAAAAAAGGCTTTAGTGTAGCCTTAGGAATGGCAAGTGCCTAGGCATTAAGTTGAGCGACCACGTATGAGGGAGTCTTTAGAGGTTTCCTCCCCCATGGCGCAGGTGTATTCTCATTCTCGTGCTGAACTGAAAAGTCCGGGCATGGCAAGACTGGCCTGCCTTGTGCAGAGACGAACACAAATGTGGGGCTATGATCCTCTGTGTTCGGAGCTCTGCTTCTGGGTGTGTGGGCCGCCATGAGCCCGCAGCAGCCGCCGAGGACAGTGTGGATTGTGGATGAGTCTGGGCTGGCCCCCCGCCCCCCCGTTGGTCTGACAGCGGCAGAAGTGGCGTAGGAGCGGCATCGCCTGAGGGCCCCATGGGGGGCGGGAAGAGAGCCGGGAGTGACTCCGAGCGACACCGGAAGCGATATCCGTAGGGCCCGGAAGGCCAGCGTTGCCATCGAGTTTGGGCGGTAGGAGGCGTCTAAGGTGCTTTGAAAGGTGGAGCTTCTTTGCTCTAGGACAGACTGGGAGAGCTGAGGGTGTCCAATCTGGAGAACAGAAGGCTCCAGGGAGATCTTCGAGCCCCTTGCAGTGCCTGCTGGGGCTCCAAGATAGCTGGGGAGGGACTTTGGAAAAGGGTCTGGACTCGCAGGACAAGGGGGAATAGCTTCAAACTGCCAGAGGGCTGGGATAGATGGGATATTGGAAAGGAATTCTTCCTTGGGTGGGTGCTGAGGCACATGTTGCTCAAAGAGGCTGTGTAGGAGCCCCATGGCAGGAAGCGTCCAGGGCCAGGCTGGAGCGGACATGGAGCAACCTGGACTAGTGGAAAAGTGTCCCTGCCCGTGTCAGGATGTGGGAAGAAGATAATTTGTCTCTAAGGTCGCTTCCAGTCCAAACCATTCTGGGATTCTAGGATTCATGGAAGGCCCTTTTCCAAGTGAAGTGTTGTATCTCTTGGCTCCCAGCTTGTAGTTGCCGGTTCTTCTGGAAGCAGGCGTGGCGAAGCAGCTGTGATGAGCCATGGGTTCTCAATAGGACGAGTGTGATATATTTGCAGAGAGGAAGGCTGCAGACAGATCTTCAAGGTCCAGGTAAAACAAGCAAAGGATTGAATAGAAGCCAAAGATTGGTTGTGTTAGTCAGTTTGCTGGCTGTTGAAATGGCCCCAGGTAATTTTCAACATTTCTAATTTGGATTTGTTTGAGTAAAAAATGAATGTGTTACCTCCAGCGTAGGCTCTCCAATGCATCTCCATGTGCTCCCATCTCTTTGTTGTATATCGGGTTCTATTAACTGAAGACAGAATCATAACACAGTAGTAAAACATTTAGAGGTGTAGTTAGCCAGCTTCAGGAGTTTTCAACTCAGCTGTTGACTTTTCTGGTAACTGTAGGCAAGGCAACACAATCCAGTTACTTCACTTTTCTTCTCTGAGGAAAAGATGATTTTTTTTTTTTTTTTTTCTCATTTTGAAAATAGCCTTGAATGAAGAGAGTTATGCACGTGGCATGTAGGATTCATTATTTTACCTTTCTCTTCTGTTGTCTTTCGCGTACTAGTCTTTTTAAAATTTTTTTGTCGCTGTTCTCCATTCAGTAGGTTTGAAAGAATTCTAATTGTTGAGATGATGGTTCTTTGAAGGCTCACTTAGCCCACCTTTTGGGTGAAGGAAAGAAGAAGACAAGGTCCTCTAGGAAGAGTAAAAAGCATACTTTCAAGAGGCATTCAGAGATGTCTGCTGATGCCACGCAATTACCGTGTAATCAGCAGAAATGTGTTGGAAAAACACCCATCAGTGACTTCACAAGAAAGCCACACTCAAGACAGGTAAAGAACAGAAGCATAAAACCCCAAAGGTATGAAATGGACAGATTTTCATTGGGAATGAGCAACTCCTGAATTCTTGGTTCTAGAACTAGGGGCTTGTAATAAATAGACTGTCTCCTTGCCAAACGTAAACTTGGTGTCATGAACTGCTCACTGCCCGTTGAAGTGCAGGGCTAGTAGACTAATATTTGCCATGGCAGGCATATTGTATGGCTTTCCTGTTAAAAAGAAATTGGTTTTGCTCATAGCAATCTAGATATGTACCCAGTCTGACACCTATTTTTTAGGCTATATTTCCAAGTAAATGGCTTCCATGATGATGCAGTAAGTTTATGTCATGAACAGGAATGAAGTGATTGCATGCATCCTTTTTTACCCTAAGCCAGCTGCTGAGTAATGAGACAGAGACTCTCACTGACGCCAAGGAGTGCCCGTGCTTTTGGGAAAAGCACTGGGCAGATAAAGCCTATTTCCACATTTCTTGCTAGCGTCTCCTTCAAAGTTCATGGGTTTGTGCATCTTTTAGAGCTGTTCTAGATGTTCTTTGTAGTTTACATGTACTAAATGTAGCAGGTATTGCTTTCATGCCGTCCTACTAGATTTGAAGTTGGGATCTACTCAGGCTTCAATGTCTCAGAAGAAGCAACGTCGATTCTTTGAATTCTACTCTTGAACGTGAGAATGCTACTTATGTAGTTAATGAATTAATTAAATCGAATTCACTTGAATGGAAAAATTGTCTTGTTCATGTAGATTTTTAACTTGGGAAATTGATATTTGAGTTCTACTTTTCATTGTTGTTGCTTTTCTGTATTCTTTGATTGCACAGATAGCAGATGTACTGACCAAGTATTGTGTGAAACTGGAGGAAATGTCCTTCCTCTTGGCAGCTGATGTTCACAAGCTCATTAACGCTAAGGCCATGGTAAATGTTTTACCTGGGGCAAGATAGCAGTCTGAATATTCCTAGAATGTCTTTCTTTCCCCAGATGAAATTCATTTTTTCTGCCTATCAATCACTGAAATATAGAAGAAATTTCTACTTGACGGGGTATTGGTTATCATTTGTGTTCTTTTCTCCCCTCATTTTCTGTAGAAGAGACAATTTTTGGTTTGTTTTTGCATGTTGTATGCTGCTTCTACTTCTGGTTTTGTTTTTTAATACACAGAATATAAACGGAGCACTGCTGGATAATGAGAGGGCAACTGCCAAGCTACTCTTGAATCGAATGAAATCAGAGCTTGAGAAAGAAAAATGGCATCAACTGAAATGGCAAGGGACTGGAAGCTCATGCAAAAGAAGTGTGGAGTTCAGAGTTTCAGGTCAGAAATTTGGCAGTCTTCTTTTGGACAATGAGCAACACCAAGAGGCTAGTGTTCACTTTTGGTTTCTGTTAAAGTAATACTTGATCATTTTTTCTTTCTACGTGATACCACGTATGATATCACATATATCATGTGATTCCATTCTACATATCTACTTTCCATCCTGCAGAGAATTTATGGCAAGTGAAGAAATACAGAATCCCCCAACTGTGAATATGGAAATGGAAAAGTTGATAAAGGAGCAGATGGTACTCAGTGAAGAGAGACTGAAGGTTTTGCAATATATCGGGTATGGCAAAAGAGGGTATAGCATAAAGGAAAACAATTGTTGCTGGAGTTAATGAAGGACTTGGCTACAAAATGCACTTTGCTTCCTGTCAATGTGTGATTGCTAAATGCAGCAGTAAGGCAGGGTCTACATCTATTTCTGTACAGCTCTTTTGAATGGAAAAAATGCATTCTTGATTTTCAGTGCCCCAGCTACACTTAATAGGTGGCGATCAGGCTCTAAAAATGGAGGAATGCAGAAGTAAATCTCGAAACATAGCAGAAATGGGCAAAGAGGGGTGGAGAGCTAGAACTTGGTGTTTTTGTCAAGGCATTTTTTTCTCCATGGCGTGGGATTTTATTTGCGGAATAAATGAAGAGAGGAGTCTGGATAGAAATCTAACGTTGCTACGTTTGAATATCCATCCTGAACACAAGACACATTGGTGTGGGTGCAATGCATTACGATCTTTACAGGGAGGTTTTTTACGGTGGATGTAGGAACCAGGTAGATGACAGTTAGTTCCTTATCGGGCAGTAAACAGTTGGCCTTGAACAACAACAATCTCAGGTTTATTTTCATTGCCAAGATGGCTGTAAATAAAAGAACGCCCAGTAGTATGGATATTCGGATTCATAATTTTATATTTGAAGTACTGACTGGTTTGTATTTTAGGATACCTGACTCTTGTTTCCTGCTTTGATAGCACCCTGTTGCCTCCAACACGTGCCAAATCTGATGGAAACGAATGGTGCAGAACTCTGGAGAATTGAAACAAAAGTCTAGGTAGGTCGGGAAATCCTAAGAACAGTCTGGAATTCAAGCAATATTTTCTTTTCTCCTGGGCAACGATGAGGCAGACGGTTGCTTTGAGAGTGCATGTTTGCTCTATTCTTTGTTCCGTGTGTTGCCACATACCTTCTCAGTTGCTTGGAGGTGGCAGTAAGAGCCAAAGAAGCTGCCTGTGGCATGGCTTTCCTTTGGCCAGTACAAACACCTGTGCATGGGGAGATCTAGCAGGAACTGGCTCGGTTAGAATGAATCTGGGGGAAATCAAATGTTAATTTTGACGTGGATCCCTTCTCAGTCATACAAAAATACTCCTTTTTAACTCCTGGAGAAGAAGAGGGGAAGTATGAGAAGAAGAGGGGAAGTATTGGAGATACTTCCTTTCTCTGTGTCCTTGCAGCATGCCTTCCCGCTCTGTGTCTGCCTTCTCTTGCTCCAGAGCACATCCAGTTGGGATGTTTGTAGCCTGTATGGTAGCAAAGAAGTTGGTAGCGATTGTTAAGTACCTTGCTACTTTGAAGCGTAATGATAAACAGCTGTGTATGAAAATGTCTTGATTTCTTTGGCTGGTAATGTCTGGTGTCTGTAGGCACTGCTGGCATCTGTTCCGTGTGCTGAGATTCAGCACATGGCCTCTGTCATGTTTCCATGTCACACTGCACTGTGAAAGATGGGAATTTTGACTGTGGTCTGTTCCGTATCATTCAGACAGCCCTAATGTGGAGTGCGTGGAGAAAATGAGCATCCAGTATGAGCTGGTCGAGGGCAAATGTCAGGAGAAAGGGCAGATGTGCAAGTTGAGTGCCACAGCTTTTGGCTGTGATAGCCGTGGTCCAATGTGTCATTAAGAGTAAAGTGCGTCTGAGGATGCACCAGACAGTGAGATAACAAGTGGAATTCCTTTTTAACCTCCTCCTTACTCTGTTCAAAAAGTAAGCCATCCGTTTGGTTTCACAGTAGTAGTCGGTATTTGTGCTTGAAATGTGGAAAAGCCGTAACAAATGCCAGTAATGAAGGGAGTGCTGTCCTACATGAATGTGGAAGATGCAAGGAGCCTCAGCCCTTGTGCTAAATCTGTCTTATCTTGGGAAAGAAATTCCACCTCTGCCTCAATTTCTCCCTTTGTGTCCAACCAGATGGTATTGTTTAGTAATCTAATATGGCATGTGGGAGGCTGAATCTATCTCTGTCCATCACAAGAAAAGAAACACTACGTTTAGCCAGGCTCTCTGAAAGCCACACAGTATTTCTTCTGTGCATGTCAATAATTTGTTCTTCTTTTCCTTCAGATGACCCTGTTGGATGTGAACATTTGCACAGCAGAAGATGCTGAAGTTGTGCACTCCAACATGCTTCAGATGACTGAGAAACGAAAATGTAGGTTTGAAGAAGAAGTGGAGCACGTGGATGTACGTTTCTTTTATTTGATGACATATATCTTCATCACTCCTTGGGATTAGTCTGTTCTTCCTGTGCTCCCACCTGCAATGCCTTCTGCGTGGTAGGCTATTGATGTCACCTTAGAAAGAGGTCCATAGTGTGACAAAACACTCCAGAGAAACAGTTTGGTGTGGAAGAGTTTCATGTGGAAGTGTTCATAATTCTTGTGTTTATTATTTGTAATAGAAATAGATTGTATTTTTATGATCATTTCTATCTGAAATACATAGGATAGCGATGAATGACGTATGGCCCAGTCTGCTTAAGATCAGACTTCAGGAAGAGCTGGAAATGATCTCCCAAATGTCTTCCAATCTTTTCTATACATAAAAAAAGTCGGGCAGTTGTTTCTAAAGGGATAAATTATAGAATGTGATTTGGTGCTTTATGGTGCCAGAATAAACAGAAGTTTTGAGAATCCGCATTCTTACCAGTTTACTTGGAGACTGATTTTTTTTTACTCTCCAGATAGAAGACGCCATGTTGGATACCAGTCGTAAAATTCCAGGCAGCCTTTTATCATGTTACATATCCTCTTACTCATTCATTTCACCTTCCAGCAGTTTAGAAAGAACTTGTTCACTTGAATGTTTTTCTTTGGAGTGATTTGAAGGAGACGGCTAAATGGCCATAATCCAGGTAGAAACATAAAAACAAGGGTGTGCTATAAAGACAGGACTTCTTAATGCAAAGAGCCCTCTGAAATTCAAAATACCTGCTATAAAATTAAAAATGTAATCTTTGACTTTTAGATGGGAATTTCTCCTCTTCAGTTTCATTCTGTCAGGTGCATTTTTGCTAACTGCTTGATTCACGCTGAATGGACAGTCCTGTCTTATTGTTGGTATGGCAACAGCGATAGAGATCACTGCTGCTTTCTGTAGAAAGTGGCTGCAAGTTGCTATGACGAGATCTTGTGCAGGTCTAGAGTCTGATTGGATGTGAGGTTCTCATTGTTTCAGAACACCAACTTGGGGTGGCAGTGTCAGAGGTGTTCATTATCTAGGAAGATTTTCATAGGCGATGAGTTTTGCTGAGGTAGCTTTCTCTTCTGGGTGTAGAAGATATGTGCATAATTAACTTCCTTGAATCCTAAAGAGCTGGGGAGATTTTAGTATCTACGAAACCATTTTTACTAGCTTTTTTATGTGGCCTTAGATGATGAAAGTGATCTGGATACAATCTTAGAAAAAAGGCAAACGGTGAGCTGTGAGGAAGAGCTGAAGGAGTATTTGGAGAACACCCTTTCTTCTTGAGATCAACTTAGAACAAGGTATGAATTTGGTATGTTTTGTAAACTTAAAAGGTAGAGCATCTTTGAACATTGGTTGTACTACTTAGGCCTTGTTTTAATGCTGTTGTGTGAAGGTATGGAAAAAGAGTGCTTTTCACTTCATGTAAGAATATAGAATAATGTCCCTACTGAACAAGGTTAAGGCAAATAATGCCCACGGTTTAGGAATGGGACAAAGGAAGACTGCTATCATTCAAAAACCATAGCACATCAGTATTACTGTGCATACCGTCACATCCATGCCTTATTCAGAAGGTAAAAGTAGTAGTGCAGATTCTTGGATCACCGGAATCAGAAGTTGGTCTGCACCATCATCTCTTCACTCATAGATTTGATCTCATTCAAAGTTCTAGGAACTCAGACGTTTAAGACAGCCAAGCACCGGCAACTTTAAAAACCATCTAAAAATGGGTACAATACCGCTCTCCTTCCTGAAGATCTTAGCAGCAGCTCTGAAGCCGTAGAGGAAGCAGCACTGTTCACACACCCAGGAGGTCTTTCCTACCTGCTCGATCAGAGGCACATTAGAAGAGCAGTGTGGACCTGAGGGGCAGATGCACATACCTTCACACACCTCGCAGTGGGACTGTGGTTAGAGCTGGAGGTTTGATACTCTTCCTAATAATTTGAGCCGTTAAAACAAAGCCAGAGGTAACAGACCAAGTGAAAATACAATGCCAGGTTGCGGAAAGAGAATGTTACCTATCTGAACTCGTACAAAAATTCCCCATCATTCTCTTTGTTTAGGAGACCAAGCCAATGTCCGTGTAAATGAAAACAAGTGTGAATATTGATTTTTCTTGAATCAAGACTCAGCTTTATGTCCAAGTCAAAGGCAAATAAACCAGAAAGGCTCCGCTGAGCACAGTGCAGAACTAACATGGAAGACAGTCATTTGACCTCTTATGTAAGCAGTGTTGGTGTGGTTCCCCATCCAAAAGGAAGGATGTCAAATGCTTCTTTGGAAATATTTTAACTTCTCTGCGTTTCTTTCTTTGTAATGAACTAATCTCTAACAAGCCAGGACGTGATTGTGTTCAGTAGAAACAGATCAATGGCAACATTTAGCCTAAAGGTTTTATGAGATTGATCAGGAAGTTCGATTTAGATTTAAAGGCACTGTAGTCATATTTAATTTTATTTCTCTCCGCACTTGAGTCTCTTAAACAGGGACCTTCAATTGGACAGGAACGGGACACTGAAGCAAATTGTAATGGATGACGTAATGGCTTACCCAGAAGCATTTTGTGGGAATTGATTTCTTCTAGGTATCCATCAGCCAGCATTTTAGTGTGAAGGGAATCTTCAAACAGGTAAAACAAAAATTCCCGTTGGTTTCAAACCTGACTGCTATATTAATTTTTCACTTTGGAGAAAATTTTCATGACCTTTAAAATTCAGACTGTATCAAGTATTGTTTCAGCCATTGAAGAAAGTGCTTTTGATGGAGATAGGAGAGGGAAACCAAAACATTTCTCAGAGCCACACTTTGAGCTCTGTCCTTGTTACAAACGGCACTTGAGCAAATGCATTTGCCTTTGGAACAGAAAACGACAAGGTAACAGGCTTATCATTACGGATTTGAGTGTTCCAGGTTCTTTAGGTAGTAAGTGATCTATTCAAGATGATCTCTTCCTGAAATAGATCCATTTTGAGAAGGGATATGGATTTCTTAGAAGAAGGCAAATCCCTATGTTAAAACGGTGTGGTGGGTGTTTTTTGTTGTTGTTGTTTTGCTTTTAGAACTTGCAAGGCACAATCGACTTCATAGCTGGAGATGCAGATAAGACCACGACATTCCAAACAGGTGTTTCTTTTTGGTTGTTTTTCAATCTGTCTATCTTTGGATTGTAACCAGTAGAACTGTGCTTGAACTGGAAAGAAGTAGCGGAGGTTTCAGAAGTGGAGCATGCGGTGGAACAGTAAGCTGAGAGCATTGTGCAAGGAGAGGAAAGAGGGGAAAATGGTAAGAGTTTCCTGAGTCGGAAGGGACCCCTAGGGATCGTCAAAGTCCAACTCCTGGCCCTGCACAGACACTCCAACAGTCCCACCCTCTGCATCCCTGAGAGCATTGGCCAAACGCTCCTGGATCTCTGGCAGCCTTGGGGCTGTGCCCATTGCCTGGAGAACCTATTCAGTGCCCGACCAGCCTCTGAGGAAAAAAAACCTTTCCCTGATAGCCAGCCTAATCGTCCCCTGACACAGCTCCTGGCATTCCCTTGGCTCCTGTCCCTGGTCGCAGAGAGCAGAGAGCAAAGCTGTCCCTGTGCTGCCCTTGGGAGGAGCTGAGAGGTCCCAAGTGAGGTGTGAGCTCAGTGTCCTCTCTGCAGCTGAACCAAATGCCCTGAGCCACTCTTTGTATGGCTTTCCCTCCAGCCTCTTCGCTATCCCTGTGTCCCTCCTTTGGACATTTCTCCAATAGCCTGAGGTCTTTCTGACGCTGTGGCATCCAAAATTGCCCCCAGGGCTTGAAGAGAGCGCAGTCCCAGCCCAGAGCAGAGCGGGACAATCGCCTCTCTCGAGCGAGCGGTGCCAGAAGATAGGGACAGTTGTCAAAAAATCAGCTGGAGAAAGAAATCTAACAGAGAAACGGGTGATCTTGGCACAGGAAATGGAAGAAGCAGAGGAAGAAGAAGATGAGGAGAGGATTCCTTGTAAAAGTGAAGAAAATGAGCATGCAGAACAGGGACTAAGCATTATGCAGGTAAGTGAGCAAGAGAATAAGTTTGAAAGTGAAGGCAGTTTTGTCCAAAAGAAGGAGGAATAGGAAGTCTTTTTGCTGAGAATGAATAGAAAGTTTTTTTGCATTTAGTTTGTATACGAAGCGCACAGGGCTCTAGATCCTTTTGTGGGAAAATGGAGTGTGTAAAGTTGCCAATCATTTTGGAGCGAATTTGGAGGTTTTTGGGGTCCCAGGTGAATTTTGGGTTGAATTCTGGGGATTTGGGAGTGCCCAGGTGAATTGGGGGGGGCGGGGCGGGGCGGGGATTTGGGGAGATCCAGGTGAGTTTTGAGGGGTCCCAGGTTGATTTTGGGGGAGAATTTGTGGAATTTTGGGGGATCCCGGGTAGCGAGGTTTGGGGTGAATTTGTGGAATGTGGGGAGTCCCAGTTGAATTTTAGGGGGAATTTGTGGAATTCTAGGGATCTCAGGGGAATTTTGGGGTGAATTTGGTGAATTTTAGGGTATATACGTGTGAATTTTAGGGTTCTCAGGTGAGTTTTGGGAATGCCAGACGTATTTTGGGGTGAATTCTGTCGATTTTGGGGTATCCAGGTGAGCATTTGGAAGTCGTGGGAGAATTTTGGGATGAATTTGGGGGGATGCAGGTGGATTTTCCGGGGAATTTTGGTGATTTTTGGGAGTCCCAGATGGGTCTGGGAGTGAATTTGGTGGATTTGGGGGTATCTGGGAGGGTTTTGAGGGGGATTGGAGACATTTTGGAGTGAATTTGGGAGGTGTTGGGGGGACTGGGTCTTGGGGGTGATTTGAGGGGTTTTGGGGGTTGCAGGTGGGATTTTGGGGTGAAGCCCTGGGATTTGGGGGTCCCCCGTGAATTTTGGGGTGAATTTGTGGGCTTTTGGGAGTTGCCAGGTGAGTGCTGAGCGTCCCAGGGGGGACTTCGGGGTGAATTTTGGGGATTTGGGGTTTCCCAGGTGAATTTCTGAGGTGGAAAGGTTCAAAAAGGGTTTTTTTTGAAAACAAGTTAAAGCCAGAAGGTTATTGAAAATTAATAGATGTGATGCAAGTAGGTAATATGCAGACAATACACAGCGAGACAAATCATGGGAAAAATACAGTGGTAACACATGAGTGTGTGAGGATGGGATCAGTATAGCTAAGGCTCAGTTGAAGCTGAATTTGGAAAAGCATGCCAAAACTAAGAATAATAAAGGCACCTACGGGTATTTCAGTGGGAAAAGGAAGATGAAAAGAAACCTATCACACCTCCCCTATTCCCCCCCACCCCCCCCACCCCCATAAGCCAGACAGGACTAGTGACAACAGACAAGGAGAAGGCTGAGGTACTCAACAAGTGTTGGTCTCAATTTTTACTGCCAGTCACTATTTCCACATCTCTCAGGTTATTGGACTGGTGGACTTGATTCTAACCCATAGTATCAGGTCAGCTTTCAGACCACTTGAGGAACCTGAGCATGCAAGACCATGGGACCCACCCAGAGGCATGTCAGGGCCCTGAGAGAACTGGCAGCTGTAGTTGCTAAGGTGCTTTCTCCATCATATTTGAGAAATCAAGGTAACCAGCTGAAGTCTCCAGACACTGTGTTGTATTGACTCCAGTCCTCTTGGTCTTTTTTGTAAATCTTAGAGCTCTGAGTCAATTTCTGCAGAGGATTCCCAATGCAGTTTCAAAAATGGAATCTTTGTTACTGGTCCTCATGTTGATCTTGGATATTTCCATTTTCTGCACTCCTTTATTTTCGAAACATTTGTAATGACTGAAAAGAAAGCTGAGACGAGGCATTATGCTCTTTCCAGTGATAGAAATGGACCAGTATTCTTTTCAGACAAATATAATTTTTGCTGTGTCTAAGCACATGTGCATACCTGTGTTTGATTTATGTGTCCAGGTTTTGGCAATGGGGCAGCCACAGGGCCGTCCTGAGACAATGGCCCAGGTGCTGCCCTGTCCCGCTTTCTTCCAACTGGCTCCACTTCAGGATGTCCTCCCTGCTGAGAGAAGAGGCTGGGACAGCACCTTTAGAAATGTGACTTTCTGGGGTTTTTTTTGTTTTGTTTTGTTTTGTTATTTTTAAAGTTACTAAAAACCTTCACCCTGATTTTTTGTGTTGGGTTTGGGGTTTTTTTTCAGTTTTGGGTGGGTTTTTTGGTGGGCTTTTTTGGGGGCTTTTTTTGTCTCTTTGGGGATTATTGGTTGGGGGGTTCTGTGTGTTTGTTTGGTCTGCTTTTTTTGTTTGTTTGTTTGTTTGTTTGTTTGTTTATTACGGTTTTGTAGAGTTTTTTAAGCAAATTGATTGGAAAACTGAATAGTCCTCCACTATAGTCTCCTGGATTCACCTGAGACTCTTCCTAGGCATCTCCCTGATCCTTTTTGCAATGAGTCTCACATCATTCTCCTGAAGAAACTGTCTGCTTATGGTTTGCATGGGTGGGCTGTTTGCTGGGTGACAAACTGGGTGATGGCCAGGCCCACAGAGTGGTGGGAAATAGAGTTCATCCAGCTGGTCCCCAAGGCTCAGTCTTGGGCCCAGTCCTGTTTAATATCTTGCTCAGTGTTCTGGACAAGGGCATAGAGTACACGCCCAGGAAGTTCACAGATGATGCAAAATTGGCTGGTAGTGTTTTTTTCTTCTGGAGGACAGCAGGCTCTGCTTCTTCTTCCTCCTGTTCTGAGGTCGCTGCTCCCTCTTCATCCCTCATTAAGTGTGCTGATTTTGTCACTTGGATGAGAAAACAAACAATTTTAGCAACAATACTAGTGGCAGGGTACAAGAAAGGAAGAGTTCACACGAATCCCCCCCCCCCCCCCCCCGCCCAACAACAGAAAATACCTGATGGCTCCTCTGCCCAGCTTACTGACTACACCGGAACCCATTGTCCCCCAAAGATACTCCCTTCTCCCTTCCCCCAGCCATGATGTGAGATGGAATAGAATAACTAAGATTAAGATTCTCCCTATGGAACTCCATCATACTTCGATTCTGGGAAAAAAAAGTTCTTGAAGTTCTATCATTTCAGATCATTTGAATTTGAATTTGCATACTAAAAAGTCTAGCCAGAAACTCATGACAATATTAATAGCCCATTCTAGAATGTCCGAGATGATAGACACTTCTTTCAAGAGAATGTGATACCTCACGTGACTTCTCCAGAATTTAAATGAACAGCGGGAGTAGTCTACAAGATTCTTGCTGCCATCTGGATTTCCTGGTATTTGGCTGGTCTATGTAAACCAACCAGCTATTCAGCAGAGGGAATATTAGTGTGATACTTGATGGTATGTGAGATGGAACACAGTAATTTATGGCTTTTTGCATAGTGATGAAGCTGTAAAGAAAGCTCCGTAATGCTCAGACAAGGAGGCTGCTGGACTTCAAGCAGCAAAGGCCCAAAACGAACCAGTGAAAAGGTGTCATTGAAAAAAAAAAAAAAAGCCAGGTGGGGAGCAAAGTGATACTTAAGGGCAGTTTACTGAAAGAGGGAATCTAGTGAAAAAAAAAGTCCAAGAGTGAAGGAATAACAGAGAAAATGAAACTAAGGAAGGAAATCAATCTCAGCTAATCATTTCAGAAGCTAACAAGTTGTCATTGCAATGATGCATAAAGTGAGAAAAAATAAATATGTCTGCGCCAAAATCTGAAATATGAACTTTACTGCATTCTGTCTTCCACGGAATCATACAACAGTCTGTGATTAAAGATCATGTAGTCCAACTTCCTTGCCAGGTAGATCTTACAGTAGATCAAATTGCTCAAGACTAGCCAAACTGATAAGGAGCACTCTCAATGATGGGGCATCCACAACTTCTCTGGAACACCCGTTTGAGTGTCTCACCAGCTTCATTGTAGAAAAGTTTTTCCTTTTAGCCAATCTAAACCTAGTCTCAGTTTGAAAGCATGGCCCCTTATCCTGTCTCTGCAAACTTTCCTAAAAAGTCTTTCTCCATTTGTCTTATACCCTCTTTACATATTCAAAGGCCACAATACTGTCTCTCCAGAAACCTCTCTTCTCCAGGCTAAAAGATCCTACTTTTCACAAGAACCAGGTCATAAACTGAGATGGAAGACATCTCAGGAGATCAGATCATCCAACAGCTCAGCGTAAGAATAGCTCTGAAGTCAGATCAACTAGCTTAGGGCTGTGTCTGTTTGAATTTTGAAAATTAGCAGGACTTGAAATGCTTCAAGGAAGAGAACTCTGGGTGGCTCCAGAAACAGCCTGAGAAACTCGAGCAAACTCGAAACCTCAGAAACTACCACTGCTTTCTCTCCCTCAGCCCAAGCAGTCCCAAAGAAGAAGCGTTCCCAGCAGGCTGGGATAGCACACATATACACTACATATACGTGACAGGCATCGCCAGCAGCCACATCCTGCTCCTTTCTGTGGCTGGCAAGAGTGAGACTGGATGTTTACATGTGGGCAACCTGGGTCCCTCCAGCAGCTCACACACTCAGCCTGCCCAGTGACCCCACTGAATTCCAGTATTAGCAGTGTGCCAAGGCCACAGCACTATTCTGCTTGCTGGCACAGACCATCACACGCCTCCTAAATCAGTCAGGACTCCCCTGGTCCCACAGCCAGCACCCCACTTGCCCTCCGCCAGGCCACTGCCATTGTTCACCAACTTCTCCACTTTGATCTTTGCTGGTGCTCTCAACACTGGCACACCCAGATGTTCTGCAGCTGTTGTCTCCTGGTGGAAAGGACTTGTAAAGCCATGTTTCCTAACAGGACTTCCACAACCTTTCAAAGCAACCTTTACTGGGGTATGAACAATCTCATTCAAATGTCAACATTTCTTTTCCCGTATGTGAAATCAGAATTTCCTTCTTCCGGGCATGCCCAAAACAAGGCACAAACTACATTGTGCCTTCTGTTTCACATGCTGACTCGTTTGTAAACAATGCTAGGAGAATACCTGTTTTGATCCAAGCTAATCTCTGGCCCTTATAGTGCTTTCGGTAGTTAGTTTTGCTTTGTTATTTACTTGATGTCCCATTGAATTGTTGAATCATAAACAGACTACCTGTCTGTATAGCAGCATAGCAGTGATGAATAAATGCAAGAGAAGGAGCAAGGTGATTGTTTGCTAGACTCTTCCTAGAAACTGAGAAATCTGTTACTTAATGCTGACCACAGCAGATGGAGGAAGCATCCTACATGATGTCAAAGCAATGAAGCTGTAATCACTTTTATGATTACAGTCAAGGCACTGCTTTTGCCACCATAAGTGGAGTGCAGGGAATCTTAAAAGACGACACTCTAACTGTTGTCCATGCTCACTGAGAAAATAATGCTTTTACAGCAGAGCAGGTCTCACCGCAGCTAAATCATGGCTTCAACTGTACACCGCCTTCAAAAAGCCCACAAAAACACAAATGAAAGGATTTGGAACCCAAGGGAATCTCGGATTGTGACATCAGCTCACTCTGGATTCTTTCCAAATTCTCAATTCCATTTTCTTCCGAGCCAATTTTCCCATCTAACTTGAGATGTAATTTATGGATTTCCAACACATCTAGTTACCTTAGAATTAGATGGCCACTAGCCAAAAAGACAGAAACAAGCAGTTAAGTGAAGACTGAAACCATGGGTGTTTAGAACAGCAAAACTTGGGCGAAACTATTCTTAAGAAAACCAAAACTTTTAGGACTTACCCATGTATTTTTGGAGGTGGAAAAAGTTTTACATCGAAAAGTCCCTAGGGAACTCTTTTCAGTGCCTGGAGAGCCGCTGTCGCTCGCCTTTCAAGGACCTATTCGTCACAGCAGAGGCAGCAGAGCACAAGATGGCCGACGAGAAGGGGCAGTGTAGAACTCTCTGTCTGTCTGTGTCTCTACTCAGTGTAGAACGTCTCTATCCTGGCACATTTTCGAGTGCGATACTTCCCTCCGGGTCTTCGGTCCTTGCGAAGCTCTATGTACTGTGAGCGCTGCTACTTGCAGCTGAGAAAGACCGTGGAGCTAGCGGCGAATTCGGAGAGCGCTGAGCACGTAGTCAAGAAGCGAGACGTGTCCCTGCAACGCGGTGCTAATAGCAGCTTCCTCGCGGCGGGGGGGAGCTCCGGCCACAAGGCATTCTCGTCCTGGCAACGGATCTCTGTGAAGGGGGTAGGCGAAAAGCTTTCGTTTTCCATTCGAACTGCGAGAGAGGCAGACTGTTGCACGGAGCTCTGAGAACAAAGGTGCACGCCCTAGGCGGGCTTGGGCAGAAGCAGCGTTCTCTAGCTCTTGGCTGCCGGCGCACTTGTGGTTGTGTGGCGCCCCTGCAGCGGCTTCTGGCCGCCGGCAAGTGAAAGCAGCGCCAGGCGTGGGCGAGGGCGGTGAACGAAGCAGCACTCGTCCCGTGCTTGTGTGCACCACGTTACAGGCTACTAGGAGAGGAAGGTGGTTGACTCTCGCTTGCCCTCCCAAGTGCCCTTAGCAGTCGGAAGGAGCAAGCTGAAGCACTGCTGCTTGTGCTGCTCCTTGGTTCCCTTGCAGCCCGCTGTGAAAGCATTGGCGGTCGCTTCTAGGCGCCGAGTTGCACACAGCACCACGGTAAGTGCCGCGGAGAAGGGAAATCCAGAGTGCAGCGAGGAGCTGGACGTGGCTAACGCGCAGTAAGGAGAAGGTGAACCTAGGCACTGCCTCTTCAATCTGGCCGCCTCTGCTCTGGTAACAACTTTCGCAAGTCGGCAGAGGGAGCTGCGAGTATGTAGAACGGAGGGCAGCGAGACGCCGTGTGTTATGCGCCCTTTCAGGGCTGCTGCCAGGGGGCTAGTTTAAGTACGCTTTTTTCTTCCTCGCGTCCTTCTCGCTTCGCTCTAGCTGCATGGAGTACAGTACAGCGAAGGAGTGAGGAGGGGCAGTGCCGCAGCTTTGGCCCTGGCGTGCAACGGCTGTGTGCTGCTTTTCCAAGCAGAAAGACCACTGAGAAGTGAAAGCGATAGTGAAGGAGCTCTTTGACTGCTCGTGTGCTCTTCGCTGCACTGCGCCGCTGGCAAGCGGCTTCGTTCTTCGCCTTCTGCCGTCCGGCGAGAGCTGAACTCCAGCGGTCAGTTGCAGCTCTGCCCAACAGCGTGTTCTCAGTTCTGCGGGCAAGCACGCCCTCTTGCCTTGGCCCCGAGAGCAAAGTCCCGAGCGAGCACTCGACTCAGTGCAATGCACCCAGAAAGACGCTCTCGCTCGCCTTTCAAGGAGCGATTCCTAACAGCAGAAGCAGCAGAGGCACAAACTGGACGACGAGAGGGGACAACGTAGAACACGTCTCTGTCCTGGCACATTTTCGTGCGCGATACTTCCCTCCGGGTCTTCGGGCCTTGCGAAGCTCTGTGTACTGCGAGCGCTGCTACTCGCAGCTGAGAAGGACCGTGGAGCTAGCGGCGAATTCGGAGAGCTCTTCGCTGCACTGCGCCGCTCGCAAGCGGCTTCGTTCTTCGCCTTCTGCCGTCCGGCGAGAGCTGAACTCCAGCGGTCAGTTGCAGCTCTGCCCAACAGCGTGTTCTCGGCTCTGCGGGCAAGCACGCCCTCTTGCCTTGGCCCCGAGAGCAAAGTCCCGAGCGAGCACTCGACTCAGTGCAATGCACCCGGAAGGACGCTCTCGCTCGCCTTTCAAGGAGCGATTCCTAACAGCAGAAGCAGCAGAGGCACAAACTGCACGACGAGAGGGGACAACGTAGAACACGTCTCTGTCCTGGCACATTTGCGTGTGCGATACTTCCCTCCGGCTCTTCGGGCCTTACGAAGCTCTGTGTACTGCGAGCGCTGCTACTCGCAGCTGAGAAGGACCGTGGAGCTAGCGGCGAATTCGGAGAGCTCTTCGCTGCACTGCGCCGCTCGCAAGCGGCTTCGTTCTTCGCCTTCTGCCGTCCGGCGAGAGCTGAACTCCAGCGGTCAGTTGCAGCTCTGCCCAACAGCGTGTTCTCAGTTCTGCGGGCAAGCACGCCCTCTTGCCTTGGCCCCGAGAGCAAAGTCCCGAGCGAGCACTCGACTCAGTGCAATGCACCCGGAAGGACGCTCTCGCTCGCCTTTCAAGGAGCGATTCCTAACAGCAGAAGCAGCAGAGGCACAAACTGCACGACGAGAAGGGACAACGTAGAACACGTCTCTGTCCTGGCACATTTTCGTGTGCGATACTTCCCTCCGGGTCTTCGGGCCTTGCGAAGCTCTGTGTACTGCGAGCGCTGCTACTCGCAGCTGAGAAGGACCGTGGAGCTAGCGGCGAATTCGGAGAGCTCTTCGCTGCACTGCGCCGCTCGCAAGCGGCTTCGTTCTTCGCCTTCTGCCGTCCGGCGAGAGCTGAACTCCAGCGGTCAGTTGCAGCTCTGCCCAACAGCGTGTTCTCGGTTCTGCGGGCAAGCACGCCCTCTTGCCTTGGCCCCGAGAGCAAAGTCCCGAGCGAGCACTCGACTCAGTGCAATGCACCCGGAAGGACGCTCTCGCTCGCCTTTCAAGGAGCGATTCCTAACAGCAGAAGCAGCAGAGGCACAAACTGCACGACGAGAAGGGACAACGTAGAACACGTCTCTGTCCTGGCACATTTGCGTGTGCGATACTTCCCTCCGGCTCTTCGGGCCTTGCGAAGCTCTGTGTACTGCGAGCGCTGCTACTCGCAGCTGAGAAGGACCGTGGAGCTAGCGGCGAATTCGGAGAGCTCTTCGCTGCACTGCGCCGCTCGCAAGCGCCTTCGTTCTTCGCCTTCTGCCGTCCGGCGAGAGCTGAACTCCAGCGGTCAGTTGCAGCTCTGCCCAACAGCGTGTTCTCAGTTCTGCGGGCAAGCACGCCCTCTTGCCTTGGCCCCGAGAGCAAAGTCCCGAGCGAGCACTCGACTCAGTGCAATGCACCCGGAAGGACGCTCTCGCTCGCCTTTCAAGGAGCGATTCCTAACAGCAGAAGCAGCAGAGGCACAAACTGCACGACGAGAAGGGACAACGTAGAACACGTCTCTGTCCTGGCACATTTGCGTGTGCGATACTTCCCTCCGGCTCTTCGGGCCTTGCGAAGCTCTGTGTACTGCGAGCGCTGCTACTCGCAGCTGAGAAGGACCGTGGAGCTAGCGGCGAATTCGGAGAGCTCTTCGCTGCACTGCGCCGCTCGCAAGCGGCTTCGTTCTTCGCCTTCTGCCGTCCGGCGAGAGCTGAACTCCAGCGGTCAGTTGCAGCTCTGCCCAACAGCGTGTTCTCAGTTCTGCGGGCAAGCACGCCCTCTTGCCTTGGCCCCGAGAGCAAAGTCCCGAGCGAGCACTCGACTCAGTGCAATGCACCCGGAAGGACGCTCTCGCTCGCCTTTCAAGGAGCGATTCCTAACAGCAGAAGCAGCAGAGGCACAAACTGCACGACGAGAGGGGACAACGTAGAACACGTCTCTGTCCTGGCACATTTGCGTGTGCGATACTTCCCTCCGGCTCTTCGGGCCTTGCGAAGCTCTGTGTACTGCGAGCGCTGCTACTCGCAGCTGAGAAGGACCGTGGAGCTAGCGGCGAATTCGGAGAGCTCTTCGCTGCACTGCGCCGCTCGCAAGCGGCTTCGTTCTTCGCCTTCTGCCGTCCGGCGAGAGCTGAACTCCAGCGGTCAGTTGCAGCTCTGCCCAACAGCGTGTTCTCAGTTCTGCGGGCAAGCACGCCCTCTTGCCTTGGCCCCGAGAGCAAAGTCCCGAGCGAGCACTCGACTCAGTGCAATGCACCCGGAAGGACGCTCTCGCTCGCCTTTCAAGGAGCGATTCCTAACAGCAGAAGCAGCAGAGGCACAAACTGCACGACGAGAGGGGACAACGTAGAACACGTCTCTGTCCTGGCACATTTGCGTGTGCGATACTTCCCTCCGGCTCTTCGGGCCTTGCGAAGCTCTGTGTACTGCGAGCGCTGCTACTCGCAGCTGAGAAGGACCGTGGAGCTAGCGGCGAATTCGGAGAGCTCTTCGCTGCACTGCGCCGCTCGCAAGCGGCTTCGTTCTTCGCCTTCTGCCGTCCGGCGAGAGCTGAACTCCAGCGGTCAGTTGCAGCTCTGCCCAACAGCGTGTTCTCAGTTCTGCGGGCAAGCACGCCCTCTTGCCTTGGCCCCGAGAGCAAAGTCCCGAGCGAGCTCTCGACTCAGTGCAATGCACCCGGAAGGACGCTCTCGCTCGCCTTTCAAGGAGCGATTCCTAACAGCAGAAGCAGCAGAGGCACAAACTGCACGACGAGAGGGGACAACGTAGAACACGTCTCTGTCCTGGCACATTTTCGTGTGCGATACTTCCCTCCGGCTCTTCGGGCCTTGCGAAGCTCTGTGTACTGCGAGCGCTGCTACTCGCAGCTGAGAAGGACCGTGGAGCTAGCGGCGAATTCGGAGAGCTCTTCGCTGCACTGCGCCGCTCGCAAGCGGCTTCGTTCTTCGCCTTCTGCCGTCCGGCGAGAGCTGAACTCCAGCGGTCAGTTGCAGCTCTGCCCAACAGCGTGTTCTCAGTTCTGCGGGCAAGCACGCCCTCTTGCCTTGGCCCCGAGAGCAAAGTCCCGAGCGAGCACTCGACTCAGTGCAATGCACCCGGAAGGACGCTCTCGCTCGCCTTTCAAGGAGCGATTCCTAACAGCAGAAGCAGCAGAGGCACAAACTGCACGACGAGAGGGGACAACGTAGAACACGTCTCTGTCCTGGCACATTTGCGTGTGCGATACTTCCCTCCGGCTCTTCGGGCCTTGCGAAGCTCTGTGTACTGCGAGCGCTGCTACTCGCAGCTGAGAAGGACCGTGGAGCTAGCGGCGAATTCGGAGAGCTCTTCGCTGCACTGCGCCGCTCGCAAGCGGCTTCGTTCTTCGCCTTCTGCCGTCCGGCGAGAGCTGAACTCCAGCGGTCAGTTGCAGCTCTGCCCAACAGCGTGTTCTCAGTTCTGCGGGCAAGCACGCCCTCTTGCCTTGGCCCCGAGAGCAAAGTCCCGAGCGAGCACTCGACTCAGTGCAATGCACCCGGAAGGACGCTCTCGCTCGCCTTTCAAGGAGCGATTCCTAACAGCAGAAGCAGCAGAGGCACAAACTGCACGACGAGAGGGGACAACGTAGAACACGTCTCTGTCCTGGCACATTTGCGTGTGCGATACTTCCCTCCGGCTCTTCGGGCCTTGCGAAGCTCTGTGTACTGCGAGCGCTGCTACTCGCAGCTGAGAAGGACCGTGGAGCTAGCGGCGAATTCGGAGAGCTCTTCGCTGCACTGCGCCGCTCGCAAGCGGCTTCGTTCTTCGCCTTCTGCCGTCCGGCGAGAGCTGAACTCCAGCGGTCAGTTGCAGCTCTGCCCAACAGCGTGTTCTCAGTTCTGCGGGCAAGCACGCCCTCTTGCCTTGGCCCCGAGTGCAAAGTCCCGAGCGAGCACTCGACTCAGTGCAATGCACCCGGAAGGACGCTCTCGCTCGCCTTTCAAGGAGCGATTCCTAACAGCAGAAGCAGCAGAGGCACAAACTGCACGACGAGAAGGGACAACGTAGAACACGTCTCTGTCCTGGCACATTTTCGTGTGCGATACTTCCCTCCGGCTCTTCGGGCCTTGCGAAGCTCTGTGTACTGCGAGCGCTGCTACTCGCAGCTGAGAAGGACCGTGGAGCTAGCGGCGAATTCGGAGAGCTCTTCGCTGCACTGCGCCGCTCGCAAGCGGCTTCGTTCTTCGCCTTCTGCCGTCCGGCGAGAGCTGAACTCCAGCGGTCAGTTGCAGCTCTGCCCAACAGCGTGTTCTCAGTTCTGCGGGCAAGCACGCCCTCTTGCCTTGGCCCCGAGAGCAAAGTCCCGAGCGAGCACTCGACTCAGTGCAATGCACCCGGAAGGACGCTCTCGCTCGCCTTTCAAGGAGCGATTCCTAACAGCAGAAGCAGCAGAGGCACAAACTGCACGACGAGAAGGGACAACGTAGAACACGTCTCTGTCCTGGCACATTTGCGTGTGCGATACTTCCCTCCGGCTCTTCGGGCCTTGCGAAGCTCTGTGTACTGCGAGCGCTGCTACTCGCAGCTGAGAAGGACCGTGGAGCTAGCGGCGAATTCGGAGAGCTCTTCGCTGCACTGCGCCGCTCGCAAGCGGCTTCGTTCTTCGCCTTCTGCCGTCCGGCGAAGGCTGAACTCCAGCGGTCAGTTGCAGCTCTGCCCAACAGCGTGTTCTCAGTTCTGCGGGCAAGCACGCCCTCTTGCCTTGGCCCCGAGAGCAAAGTCCCGAGCGAGCTCTCGACTCAGTGCAATGCACCCGGAAGGACGCTCTCGCTCGCCTTTCAAGGAGCGATTCCTAACAGCAGAAGCAGCAGAGGCACAAACTGCACGACGAGAGGGGACAACGTAGAACACGTCTCTGTCCTGGCACATTTTCGTGTGCGATACTTCCCTCCGGCTCTTCGGGCCTTGCGAAGCTCTGTGTACTGCGAGCGCTGCTACTCGCAGCTGAGAAGGACCGTGGAGCTAGCGGCGAATTCGGAGAGCTCTTCGCTGCACTGCGCCGCTCGCAAGCGGCTTCGTTCTTCGCCTTCTGCCGTCCGGCGAGAGCTGAACTCCAGCGGTCAGTTGCAGCTCTGCCCAACAGCGTGTTCTCAGTTCTGCGGGCAAGCACGCCCTCTTGCCTTGGCCCCGAGAGCAAAGTCCCGAGCGAGCACTCGACTCAGTGCAATGCACCCGGAAGGACGCTCTCGCTCGCCTTTCAAGGAGCGATTCCTAACAGCAGAAGCAGCAGAGGCACAAACTGCACGACGAGAGGGGACAACGTAGAACACGTCTCTGTCCTGGCACATTTGCGTGTGCGATACTTCCCTCCGGCTCTTCGGGCCTTGCGAAGCTCTGTGTACTGCGAGCGCTGCTACTCGCAGCTGAGAAGGACCGTGGAGCTAGCGGCGAATTCGGAGAGCTCTTCGCTGCACTGCGCCGCTCGCAAGCGGCTTCGTTCTTCGCCTTCTGCCGTCCGGCGAGAGCTGAACTCCAGCGGTCAGTTGCAGCTCTGCCCAACAGCGTGTTCTCAGTTCTGCGGGCAAGCACGCCCTCTTGCCTTGGCCCCGAGAGCAAAGTCCCGAGCGAGCAGTCGACTCAGTGCAATGCACCCGGAAGGACGCTCTCGCTCGCCTTTCAAGGAGCGATTCCTAACAGCAGAAGCAGCAGAGGCACAAACTGCACGACGAGAGGGGACAACGTAGAACACGTCTCTGTCCTGGCACATTTGCGTGTGCGATACTTCCCTCCGGCTCTTCGGGCCTTGCGAAGCTCTGTGTACTGCGAGCGCTGCTACTCGCAGCTGAGAAGGACCGTGGAGCTAGCGGCGAATTCGGAGAGCTCTTCGCTGCACTGCGCCGCTCGCAAGCGGCTTCGTTCTTCGCCTTCTGCCGTCCGGCGAGAGCTGAACTCCAGCGGTCAGTTGCAGCTCTGCCCAACAGCGTGTTCTCAGTTCTGCGGGCAAGCACGCCCTCTTGCCTTGGCCCCGAGAGCAAAGTCCCGAGCGAGCACTCGACTCAGTGCAATGCACCCGGAAGGACGCTCTCGCTCGCCTTTCAAGGAGCGATTCCTAACAGCAGAAGCAGCAGAGGCACAAACTGCACGACGAGAAGGGACAACGTAGAACACGTCTCTGTCCTGGCACATTTGCGTGCGCGATACTTCCCTCCGGGTCTTCGGGCCTTGCGAAGCTCTGTGTACTGCGAGCGCTGCTACTCGCAGCTGAGAAGGACCGTGGAGCTAGCGGCGAATTCGGAGAGCTCTTCGCTGCACTGCGCCGCTCGCAAGCGCCTTCGTTCTTCGCCTTCTGCCGTCCGGCGAGAGCTGAACTCCAGCGGTCAGTTGCAGCTCTGCCCAACAGCGTGTTCTCGGTTCTGCGGGCAAGCACGCCCTCTTGCCTTGGCCGCGAGAGCAAAGTCCCGAGCGAGCACTCGACTCAGTGCAATGCACCCGGAAGGACGCTCTCGCTCGCCTTTCAAGGAGCGATTCCTAACAGCAGAAGCAGCAGAGGCACAAACTGCACGACGAGAGGGGACAACGTAGAACACGTCTCTGTCCTGGCACATTTTCGTGTGCGATACTTCCCTCCGGCTCTTCGGGCCTTGCGAAGCTCTGTGTACTGCGAGCGCTGCTACTCGCAGCTGAGAAGGACCGTGGAGCTAGCGGCGAATTCGGAGAGCTCTTCGCTGCACTGCGCCGCTCGCAAGCGGCTTCGTTCTTCGCCTTCTGCCGTCCGGCGAGAGCTGAACTCCAGCGGTCAGTTGCAGCTCTGCCCAACAGCGTGTTCTCAGTTCTGCGGGCAAGCACGCCCTCTTGCCTTGGCCCCGAGAGCAAAGTCCCGAGCGAGCACTCGACTCAGTGCAATGCACCCGGAAGGACGCTCTCGCTCGCCTTTCAAGGAGCGATTCCTAACAGCAGAAGCAGCAGAGGCACAAACTGCACGACGAGAGGGGACAACGTAGAACACGTCTCTGTCCTGGCACATTTGCGTGTGCGATACTTCCCTCCGGCTCTTCGGGCCTTGCGAAGCTCTGTGTACTGCGAGCGCTGCTACTCGCAGCTGAGAAGGACCGTGGAGCTAGCGGCGAATTCGGAGAGCTCTTCGCTGCACTGCGCCGCTCGCAAGCGGCTTCGTTCTTCGCCTTCTGCCGTCCGGCGAGAGCTGAACTCCAGCGGTCAGTTGCAGCTCTGCCCAACAGCGTGTTCTCAGTTCTGCGGGCAAGCACGCCCTCTTGCCTTGGCCCCGAGTGCAAAGTCCCGAGCGAGCACTCGACTCAGTGCAATGCACCCGGAAGGACGCTCTCGCTCGCCTTTCAAGGAGCGATTCCTAACAGCAGAAGCAGCAGAGGCACAAACTGCACGACGAGAAGGGACAACGTAGAACACGTCTCTGTCCTGGCACATTTGCGTGTGCGATACTTCCCTCCGGCTCTTCGGGCCTTGCGAAGCTCTGTGTACTGCGAGCGCTGCTACTCGCAGCTGAGAAGGACCGTGGAGCTAGCGGCGAATTCGGAGAGCTCTTCGCTGCACTGCGCCGCTCGCAAGCGGCTTCGTTCTTCGCCTTCTGCCGTCCGGCGAGAGCTGAACTCCAGCGGTCAGTTGCAGCTCTGCCCAACAGCGTGTTCTCAGTTCTGCGGGCAAGCACGCCCTCTTGCCTTGGCCCCGAGAGCAAAGTCCCGAGCGAGCACTCGACTCAGTGCAATGCACCCGGAAGGACGCTCTCGCTCGCCTTTCAAGGAGCGATTCCTAACAGCAGAAGCAGCAGAGGCACAAACTGCACGACGAGAGGGGACAACGTAGAACACGTCTCTGTCCTGGCACATTTTCGTGTGCGATACTTCCCTCCGGCTCTTCGGGCCTTGCGAAGCTCTGTGTACTGCGAGCGCTGCTACTCGCAGCTGAGAAGGACCGTGGAGCTAGCGGCGAATTCGGAGAGCTCTTCGCTGCACTGCGCCGCTCGCAAGCGGCTTCGTTCTTCGCCTTCTGCCGTCCGGCGAGAGCTGAACTCCAGCGGTCAGTTGCAGCTCTGCCCAACAGCGTGTTCTCAGTTCTGCGGGCAAGCACGCCCTCTTGCCTTGGCCCCGAGAGCAAAGTCCCGAGCGAGCACTCGACTCAGTGCAATGCACCCGGAAGGACGCTCTCGCTCGCCTTTCAAGGAGCGATTCCTAACAGCAGAAGCAGCAGAGGCACAAACTGCACGACGAGAGGGGACAACGTAGAACACGTCTCTGTCCTGGCACATTTGCGTGTGCGATACTTCCCTCCGGCTCTTCGGGCCTTGCGAAGCTCTGTGTACTGCGAGCGCTGCTACTCGCAGCTGAGAAGGACCGTGGAGCTAGCGGCGAATTCGGAGAGCTCTTCGCTGCACTGCGCCGCTCGCAAGCGGCTTCGTTCTTCGCCTTCTGCCGTCCGGCGAGAGCTGAACTCCAGCGGTCAGTTGCAGCTCTGCCCAACAGCGTGTTCTCAGTTCTGCGGGCAAGCACGCCCTCTTGCCTTGGCCCCGAGAGCAAAGTCCCGAGCGAGCACTCGACTCAGTGCAATGCACCCGGAAGGACGCTCTCGCTCGCCTTTCAAGGAGCGATTCCTAACAGCAGAAGCAGCAGAGGCACAAACTGCACGACGAGAGGGGACAACGTAGAACACGTCTCTGTCCTGGCACATTTTCGTGTGCGATACTTCCCTCCGGCTCTTCGGGCCTTGCGAAGCTCTGTGTACTGCGAGCGCTGCTACTCGCAGCTGAGAAGGACCGTGGAGCTAGCGGCGAATTCGGAGAGCTCTTCGCTGCACTGCGCCGCTCGCAAGCGGCTTCGTTCTTCGCCTTCTGCCGTCCGGCGAGAGCTGAACTCCAGCGGTCAGTTGCAGCTCTGCCCAACAGCGTGTTCTCAGTTCTGCGGGCAAGCACGCCCTCTTGCCTTGGCCCCGAGAGCAAAGTCCCGAGCGAGCACTCGACTCAGTGCAATGCACCCGGAAGGACGCTCTCGCTCGCCTTTCAAGGAGCGATTCCTAACAGCAGAAGCAGCAGAGGCACAAACTGCACGACGAGAGGGGACAACGTAGAACACGTCTCTGTCCTGGCACATTTTCGTGTGCGATACTTCCCTCCGGCTCTTCGGGCCTTGCGAAGCTCTGTGTACTGCGAGCGCTGCTACTCGCAGCTGAGAAGGACCGTGGAGCTAGCGGCGAATTCGGAGAGCTCTTCGCTGCACTGCGCCGCTCGCAAGCGGCTTCGTTCTTCGCCTTCTGCCGTCCGGCGAAGGCTGAACTCCAGCGGTCAGTTGCAGCTCTGCCCAACAGCGTGTTCTCAGTTCTGCGGGCAAGCACGCCCTCTTGCCTTGGCCCCGAGAGCAAAGTCCCGAGCGAGCACTCGACTCAGTGCAATGCACCCGGAAGGACGCTCTCGCTCGCCTTTCAAGGAGCGATTCCTAACAGCAGAAGCAGCAGAGGCACAAACTGCACGACGAGAGGGGACAACGTAGAACACGTCTCTGTCCTGGCACATTTGCGTGTGCGATACTTCCCTCCGGCTCTTCGGGCCTTGCGAAGCTCTGTGTACTGCGAGCGCTGCTACTCGCAGCTGAGAAGGACCGTGGAGCTAGCGGCGAATTCGGAGAGCTCTTCGCTGCACTGCGCCGCTCGCAAGCGGCTTCGTTCTTCGCCTTCTGCCGTCCGGCGAGAGCTGAACTCCAGCGGTCAGTTGCAGCTCTGCCCAACAGCGTGTTCTCAGTTCTGCGGGCAAGCACGCCCTCTTGCCTTGGCCCCGAGAGCAAAGTCCCGAGCGAGCACTCGACTCAGTGCAATGCACCCGGAAGGACGCTCTCGCTCGCCTTTCAAGGAGCGATTCCTAACAGCAGAAGCAGCAGAGGCACAAACTGCACGACGAGAGGGGACAACGTAGAACACGTCTCTGTCCTGGCACATTTGCGTGTGCGATACTTCCCTCCGGCTCTTCGGGCCTTGCGAAGCTCTGTGTACTGCGAGCGCTGCTACTCGCAGCTGAGAAGGACCGTGGAGCTAGCGGCGAATTCGGAGAGCTCTTCGCTGCACTGCGCCGCTCGCAAGCGGCTTCGTTCTTCGCCTTCTGCCGTCCGGCGAGAGCTGAACTCCAGCGGTCAGTTGCAGCTCTGCCCAACAGCGTGTTCTCAGTTCTGCGGGCAAGCACGCCCTCTTGCCTTGGCCCCGAGAGCAAAGTCCCGAGCGAGCACTCGACTCAGTGCAATGCACCCGGAAGGACGCTCTCGCTCGCCTTTCAAGGAGCGATTCCTAACAGCAGAAGCAGCAGAGGCACAAACTGCACGACGAGAGGGGACAACGTAGAACACGTCTCTGTCCTGGCACATTTTCGTGTGCGATACTTCCCTCCGGGTCTTCGGGCCTTGCGAAGCTCTGTGTACTGCGAGCGCTGCTACTCGCAGCTGAGAAGGACCGTGGAGCTAGCGGCGAATTCGGAGAGCGCTGAGCACGTAGTCAAGAAGCGAGACGTGTCCCTGCAACGCGGTCCTAATAGCAGCTTCCTCGCGGCGGGGGCGAGCTCCGGCCACAAGACATTCTCGTCCTGGCAACGGATCTCTGTGAAGGGGGTAGGCGAAAAGCTTTCGTTTTCCATTCGAACTGCGAGAGAGGCAGACTGTTGCACGGAGCTCTGAGAACAAAGGTGCACGCCCTAGGCGGACTTGGGCAGAAGCAGCGTTCTCTAGCTCTTGGCTGCCGGCGCACTTGTGGTTGTGTGGCGCCCTTGCAGCGGCTTCTGGCCGCCGGCCAGTGAAAGCGGCTCCACGCTTGGGCGAGGGCGGTGAACGAAGCGGCACTAGTCCCGTGCTTGTGTGCACCACGTTACAGGCTACTAGGAGAGGAAGGTGGTTGACTCTCGCTTGCCTTCCCAAGTGCCCTTAGCAGTCGGAAGGAGCAAGCTGAAGCACTGCTGCTTGTGCTGCTCCTTGGTTCCCTTGCAGCCCGCTGTGAAAGCATTGGCGGTCGCTTCTAGGCGCCGAGTTGCACACAGCACCACTGTAAGTGCCGCGGAGAAGGGAAATCCAGAGTGCAGCGAGGAGCTGGACGTGGCTTACGTGCAGTAAGGAGAAGGTGAACCTAGGCACTGCCTCTTCAATCTGGCCGCCTCTGCTCTGGTAGCAACTTTTGCAAGTCGGCAGAGGGAGCTGCGAGTATGTAGAACGGAGGGCAGCGAGACGCCGTGTGTTATGCGCCCTTTCAGGGCTGCTGCCAGGGTGCTACTTTAAGAACGCCTTCTTCTTCCTCGCGTCCTTCCTCCACTATAGTCTCCTGGATTCACCTGAGACTCTTCCTAGGCATCTCCCTGATCCTTTTTGCAATGAGTCTCACATTATTCTCCTGAAGAAACTGTCTGCTTATGGTTTGCATGGGTGGGCTGTTTGCTGGGTGACAAACTGGGTGATGGCCAGGCCCACAGAGTGGTGGGAAATAGAGTTCGTCCAGCTGGTCCCCAAGGCTCAGTCTTGGGCCCAGTCCTGTTTAATATCTTGCTCAGTGATCTGGACAAAGTGATAGAGTACACGCCCAGGAAGTTCACAGATGATGCAAAGTTGGCTGGTAGTGTTTTTTTCTTCTGGAGGACAGCAGGCTCTGCTTCTTCTTCCTCCTGTTCTGAGGTCGCTGCTCCCTCTTCATCCCTCATTAAGTGTGCTGATTTTGTCACTTGGATGAGAAAACAAACAATTTTAGCAACAATACTAGTGGCAGGGTACAAGAAAGGAAGAGTTCACACGAATCCCCCCCCCCCCCCCCCGCCCAACAACAGAAAATACCTGATGGCTCCTCTGCCCAGCTTACTGACTACACCGGAACCCATTGTCCCCCAAAGATACTCCCTTCTCCCTTCCCCCAGCCATGATGTGAGATGGAATAGAATAACTAAGATTAAGATTCTCCCTATGGAACTCCATCATACTTCGATTCTGGGAAAAAAAAGTTCTATCATTTCAGATCATTTGAATTTGAATTTGCATACTAAAAAGTCTAGCCAGAAACTCATGACAATATTAATAGCCCATTCTAGAATGTCCGAGATGATAGACACTTCTTTCAAGAGAATGTGATACCTCACGTGACTTCTCCAGAATTTAAATGAACAGCGGGAGTAGTCTACAAGATTCTTGCTGCCATCTGGATTTCCTGGTATTTGGCTGGTCTATGTAAACCAACCAGCTATTCAGCAGAGGGAATATTAGTGTGATACTTGATGGTATGTGAGATGGAACACAGTAATTTATGGCTTTTTGCATAGTGATGAAGCTGTAAAGAAAGCTCCGTAATGCTCAGACAAGGAGGCTGCTGGACTTCAAGCAGCAAAGGCCCAAAACGAACCAGTGAAAAGGTGTCATTGAAAAAAAAAAAAAAAGCCAGGTGGGGAGCAAAGTGATACTTAAGGGCAGTTTACTGAAAGAGGGAATCTAGTGAAAAAAAAAGTCCAAGAGTGAAGGAATAACAGAGAAAATGAAACTAAGGAAGGAAATCAATCTCAGCTAATCATTTCAGAAGCTAACAAGTTGTCATTGCAATGATGCATAAAGTGAGAAAAAATAAATATGTCTGCGCCAAAATCTGAAATATGAACTTTACTGCATTCTGTCTTCCACGGAATCATACAACAGTCTGTGATTTAAAGATCATGTAGTCCAACTTCCTTGCCAGGTAGATCTTACAGTAGATCAAATTGCTCAAGACTAGCCAAACTGATAAGGAGCACTCTCAATGATGGGGCATCCACAACTTCTCTGGAACACCCGTTTGAGTGTCTCACCAGCTTCATTGTAGAAAAGTTTTTCCTTTTAGCCAATCTAAACCTAGTCTCAGTTTGAAAGCATGGCCCCTTATCCTGTCTCTGCAAACTTTCCTAAAAAGTCTTTCTCCATTTGTCTTATACCCTCTTTACATATTCAAAGGCCACAATACTGTCTCTCCAGAAACCTCTCTTCTCCAGGCTAAAAGATCCTACTTTTCACAAGAACCAGGTCATAAACTGAGATGGAAGACATCTCAGGAGATCAGATCATCCAACAGCTCAGCGTAAGAATAGCTCTGAAGTCAGATCAACTAGCTTAGGGCTGTGTCTGTTTGAATTTTGAAAATTAGCAGGACTTGAAATGCTTCAAGGAAGAGAACTCTGGGTGGCTCCAGAAACAGCCTGAGAAACTCGAGCAAACTCGAAACCTCAGAAACTACCACTGCTTTCTCTCCCTCAGCCCAAGCAGTCCCAAAGAAGAAGCGTTCCCAGCAGGCTGGGATAGCACACATATACACTACATATACGTGACAGGCATCGCCAGCAGCCACATCCTGCTCCTTTCTGTGGCTGGCAAGAGTGAGACTGGATGTTTACATGTGGGCAACCTGGGTCCCTCCAGCAGCTCACACACTCAGCCTGCCCAGTGACCCCACTGAATTCCAGTATTAGCAGTGTGCCAAGGCCACAGCACTATTCTGCTTGCTGGCACAGACCATCACACGCCTCCTAAATCAGTCAGGACTCCCCTGGTCCCACAGCCAGCACCCCACTTGCCCTCCGCCAGGCCACTGCCATTGTTCACCAACTTCTCCACTTTGATCTTTGCTGGTGCTCTCAACACTGGCACACCCAGATGTTCTGCAGCTGTTGTCTCCTGGTGGAAAGGACTTGTAAAGCCATGTTTCCTAACAGGACTTCCACAACCTTTCAAAGCAACCTTTACTGGGGTATGAACAATCTCATTCAAATGTCAACATTTCTTTTCCCGTATGTGAAATCAGAATTTCCTTCTTCCGGGCATGCCCAAAACAAGGCACAAACTACATTGTGCCTTCTGTTTCACATGCTGACTCGTTTGTAAACAATGCTAGGAGAATACCTGTTTTGATCCAAGCTAATCTCTGGCCCTTATAGTGCTTTCGGTAGTTAGTTTTGCTTTGTTATTTACTTGATGTCCCATTGAATTGTTGAATCATAAACAGACTACCTGTCTGTATAGCAGCATAGCAGTGATGAATAAATGCAAGAGAAGGAGCAAGGTGATTGTTTGCTAGACTCTTCCTAGAAACTGAGAAATCTGTTACTTAATGCTGACCACAGCAGATGGAGGAAGCATCCTACATGATGTCAAAGCAATGAAGCTGTAATCACTTTTATGATTACAGTCAAGGCACTGCTTTTGCCACCATAAGTGGAGTGCAGGGAATCTTAAAAGACGACACTCTAACTGTTGTCCATGCTCACTGAGAAAATAATGCTTTTACAGCAGAGCAGGTCTCACCGCAGCTAAATCATGGCTTCAACTGTACACCGCCTTCAAAAAGCCCACAAAAACACAAATGAAAGGATTTGGAACCCAAGGGAATCTCGGATTGTGACATCAGCTCACTCTGGATTCTTTCCAAATTCTCAATTCCATTTTCTTCCGAGCCAATTTTCCCATCTAACTTGAGATGTAATTTATGGATTTCCAACACATCTAGTTACCTTAGAATTAGATTGCCACTAGCCAAAAAGACAGAAACAAGCAGTTAAGTGAAGACTGAAACCATGGGTGTTTAGAACAGCAAAACTTGGGCGAAACTATTCTTAAGAAAACCAAAACTTTTAGGACTTACCCATGTATTTTTGGAGGTGGAAAAAGTTTTACATCGAAAAGTCCCTAGGGAACTCTTTTCAGTGCCTGGAGAGCCGCTGTCGCTCGCCTTTCAAGGACCCATTCGTCACAGCAGAGGCAGCAGAGCACAAGATGGCCGACGAGAAGGGGCAGTGTAGAACTCTCTGTCTGTCTGTGTCTCTACTCAGTGTAGAACGTCTCTATCCTGGCACATTTTCGAGTGCGATACTTCCCTCCGGGTCTTCGGTCCTTGCGAAGCTCTATGTACTGTGAGCGCTGCTACTTGCAGCTGAGAAAGACCGTGGAGCTAGCGGCGAATTCGGAGAGCGCTGAGCACGTAGTCAAGAAGCGAGACGTGTCCCTGCAACGCGGTGCTAATAGCAGCTTCCTCGCGGCGGGGGCGAGCTCCGGCCACAAGGCATTCTCGTCCTGGCAACGGATCTCTGTGAAGGGCGTAGGCGAAAAGCTTTCGTTTTCCATTCGAACTGCGAGAGAGGCAGACTGTTGCACGGAGCTCTGAGAACAAAGGTGCACGCCCTAGGCGGGCTTGGGCAGAAGCAGCGTTCTCTAGCTCTTGGCTGCCGGCGCACTTGTGGTTGTGTGGCGCCCCTGCAGCGGCTTCTGGCCGCCGGCAAGTGAAAGCAGCGCCAGGCGTGGGCGAGGGCGGTGAACGAAGCAGCACTCGTCCCGTGCTTGTGTGCACCACGTTACAGGCTACTAGGAGAGGAAGGTGGTTGACTCTCGCTTGCCCTCCCAAGTGCCCTTAGCAGTCGGAAGGAGCAAGCTGAAGCACTGCTGCTTGTGCTGCTCCTTGGTTCCCTTGCAGCCCGCTTTGAAAGCATTGGCGGTCGCTTCTAGGCGCCGAGTTGCACACAGCACCACGGTAAGTGCCGCGGAGAAGGGAAATCCAGAGTGCAGCGAGGAGCTGGACGTGGCTTACGTGCAGTAAGGAGAAGGTGAACCTAGGCACTGCCTCTTCAATCTGGCCGCCTCTGCTCTGGTAGCAACTTTTGCAAGTCGGCAGAGGGAGCCGCGAGTATGTAGAACGGAGGGCAGCGAGACGCCGTGTGTTATGCGCCTTTTCAGGGCTGCTGCCAGGGTGCTACTTTAAGAACGCCTTTTTCTTCCTCGCGTCCTTCTCGCTTCGCTCTAGCTGCATGGAGTACAGCACAGCGAAGGTGTGAGGAAGGGCTCTGCCCCAGCTTTTGCCCCGGCCTGCCTGTGCTGCGCCTTTAGCTGCACACGAGAACAACGGCATTTCTTACCCGCAAGGTAAAAAAGGCTTTAGTGTAGCCTTAGGAATGGCAAGTGCCTAGGCATTAAGTTGAGCGACCACGTATGAGGGAGTCTTTAGAGGTTTCCTCCCCCATGGCGCAGGTGTATTCTCATTCTCGTGCTGAACTGAAAAGTCCGGGCATGGCAAGACTGGCCTGCCTTGTGCAGAGACGAACACAAATGTGGGGCTATGATCCTCTGTGTTCGGAGCTCTGCTTCCGGGTGTGTGGGCCGCCATGAGCCCGCAGCAGCCGCCGAGGACAGTGTGGATTGTGGATGAGTCTGGGCTGGCCCCCCGCCCCCCCGTTGGTCTGACAGCGGCAGAAGTGGCGTAGGAGCGGCATCGCCTGAGGGCCCCATGGGGGGCGGGAAGAGAGCCGGGAGTGACTCCGAGCGACACCGGAAGCGATATCCGTAGGGCCCGGAAGGCCAGCGTTGCCATCGAGTTTGGGCGGTAGGAGGCGTCTAAGGTGCTTTGAAAGGTGGAGCTTCTTTGCTCTAGGACAGACTGGGAGAGCTGAGGGTGTCCAATCTGGAGAACAGAAGGCTCCAGGGAGATCTTCGAGCCCCTTGCAGTGCCTGCTGGGGCTCCAAGATAGCTGGGGAGGGACTTTGGAAAAGGGTCTGGACTCGCAGGACAAGGGGGAATAGCTTCAAACTGCCAGAGGGCTGGGATAGATGGGATATTGGAAAGGAATTCTTCCTTGGGTGGGTGCTGAGGCACATGTTGCTCAAAGAGGCTGTGTAGGAGCCCCATGGCAGGAAGCGTCCAGGGCCAGGCTGGAGCGGACATGGAGCAACCTGGACTAGTGGAAAAGTGTCCCTGCCCGTGTCAGGATGTGGGAAGAAGATAATTTGTCTCTAAGGTCGCTTCCAGTCCAAACCATTCTGGGATTCTAGGATTCATGGAAGGCCCTTTTCCAAGTGAAGTGTTGTATCTCTTGGCTCCCAGCTTGTAGTTGCCGGTTCTTCTGGAAGCAGGCGTGGCGAAGCAGCTGTGATGAGCCATGGGTTCTCAATAGGACGAGTGTGATATATTTGCAGAGAGGAAGGCTGCAGACAGATCTTCAAGGTCCAGGTAAAACAAGCAAAGGATTGAATAGAAGCCAAAGATTGGTTGTGTTAGTCAGTTTGCTGGCTGTTGAAATGGCCCCAGGTAATTTTCAACATTTCTAATTTGGATTTGTTTGAGTAAAAAATGAATGTGTTACCTCCAGCGTAGGCTCTCCAATGCATCTCCATGTGCTCCCATCTCTTTGTTGTATATCGGGTTCTATTAACTGAAGACAGAATCATAACACAGTAGTAAAACATTTAGAGGTGTAGTTAGCCAGCTTCAGGAGTTTTCAACTCAGCTGTTGACTTTTCTGGTAACTGTAGGCAAGGCAACACAATCCAGTTACTTCACTTTTCCTCTCTGAGGAAAAGATGATTTTTTTTTTTTTTTTTTCTCATTTTGAAAATAGCCTTGAATGAAGAGAGTTATGCACGTGGCATGTAGGATTCATTATTTTACCTTTCTCTTCTGTTGTCTTTCGCGTACTAGTCTTTTTAAAATTTTTTTGTCGCTGTTCTCCATTCAGTAGGTTTGAAAGAATTCTAATTGTTGAGATGATGGTTCTTTGAAGGCTCACTTAGCCCACCTTTTGGGTGAAGGAAAGAAGAAGACAAGGTCCTCTAGGAAGAGTAAAAAGCATACTTTCAAGAGGCATTCAGAGATGTCTGCTGATGCCACGCAATTACCGTGTAATCAGCAGAAATGTGTTGGAAAAACACCCATCAGTGACTTCACAAGAAAGCCACACTCAAGACAGGTAAAGAACAGAAGCATAAAACCCCAAAGGTATGAAATGGACAGATTTTCATTGGGAATGAGCAACTCCTGAATTCTTGGTTCTAGAACTAGGGGCTTGTAATAAATAGACTGTCTCCTTGCCAAACGTAAACTTGGTGTCATGAACTGCTCACTGCCCGTTGAAGTGCAGGGCTAGTAGACTAATATTTGCCATGGCAGGCATATTGTATGGCTTTCCTGTTAAAAAGAAATTGGTTTTGCTCATAGCAATCTAGATATGTACCCAGTCTGACACCTATTTTTTAGGCTATATTTCCAAGTAAATGGCTTCCATGATGATGCAGTAAGTTTATGTCATGAACAGGAATGAAGTGATTGCATGCATCCTTTTTTACCCTAAGCCAGCTGCTGAGTAATGAGACAGAGACTCTCACTGACGCCAAGGAGTGCCCGTGCTTTTGGGAAAAGCACTGGGCAGATAAAGCCTATTTCCACATTTCTTGCTAGCGTCTCCTTCAAAGTTCATGGGTTTGTGCATCTTTTAGAGCTGTTCTAGATGTTCTTTGTAGTTTACATGTACTAAATGTAGCAGGTATTGCTTTCATGCCGTCCTACTAGATTTGAAGTTGGGATCTACTCAGGCTTCAATGTCTCAGAAGAAGCAACGTCGATTCTTTGAATTCTACTCTTGAACGTGAGAATGCTACTTATGTAGTTAATGAATTAATTAAATCGAATTCACTTGAATGGAAAAATTGTCTTGTTCATGTAGATTTTTAACTTGGGAAATTGATATTTGAGTTCTACTTTTCATTGTTGTTGCTTTTCTGTATTCTTTGATTGCACAGATAGCAGATGTACTGACCAAGTATTGTGTGAAACTGGAGGAAATGTCCTTCCTCTTGGCAGCTGATGTTCACAAGCTCATTAACGCTAAGGCCATGGTAAATGTTTTACCTGGGGCAAGATAGCAGTCTGAATATTCCTAGAATGTCTTTCTTTCCCCAGATGAAATTCATTTTTTCTGCCTATCAATCACTGAAATATAGAAGAAATTTCTACTTGACGGGGTATTGGTTATCATTTGTGTTCTTTTCTCCCCTCATTTTCTGTAGAAGAGACAATTTTTGGTTTGTTTTTGCATGTTGTATGCTGCTTCTACTTCTGGTTTTGTTTTTTAATACACAGAATATAAACGGAGCACTGCTGGATAATGAGAGGGCAACTGCCAAGCTACTCTTGAATCGAATGAAATCAGAGCTTGAGAAAGAAAAATGGCATCAACTGAAATGGCAAGGGACTGGAAGCTCATGCAAAAGAAGTGTGGAGTTCAGAGTTTCAGGTCAGAAATTTGGCAGTCTTCTTTTGGACAATGAGCAACACCAAGAGGCTAGTGTTCACTTTTGGTTTCTGTTAAAGTAATACTTGATCATTTTTTCTTTCTACGTGATACCACGTATGATATCACATATATCATGTGATTCCATTCTACATATCTACTTTCCATCCTGCAGAGAATTTATGGCAAGTGAAGAAATACAGAATCCCCCAACTGTGAATATGGAAATGGAAAAGTTGATAAAGGAGCAGATGGTACTCAGTGAAGAGAGACTGAAGGTTTTGCAATATATCGGGTATGGCAAAAGAGGGTATAGCATAAAGGAAAACAATTGTTGCTGGAGTTAATGAAGGACTTGGCTACAAAATGCACTTTGCTTCCTGTCAATGTGTGATTGCTAAATGCAGCAGTAAGGCAGGGTCTACATCTATTTCTGTACAGCTCTTTTGAATGGAAAAAATGCATTCTTGATTTTCAGTGCCCCAGCTACACTTAATAGGTGGCGATCAGGCTCTAAAAATGGAGGAATGCAGAAGTAAATCTCGAAACATAGCAGAAATGGGCAAAGAGGGGTGGAGAGCTAGAACTTGGTGTTTTTGTCAAGGCATTTTTTTCTCCATGGCGTGGGATTTTATTTGCGGAATAAATGAAGAGAGGAGTCTGGATAGAAATCTAACGTTGCTACGTTTGAATATCCATCCTGAACACAAGACACATTGGTGTGGGTGCAATGCATTACGATCTTTACAGGGAGGTTTTTTACGGTGGATGTAGGAACCAGGTAGATGACAGTTAGTTCCTTATCGGGCAGTAAACAGTTGGCCTTGAACAACAACAATCTCAGGTTTATTTTCATTGCCAAGATGGCTGTAAATAAAAGAACGCCCAGTAGTATGGATATTCGGATTCATAATTTTATATTTGAAGTACTGACTGGTTTGTATTTTAGGATACCTGACTCTTGTTTCCTGCTTTGATAGCACCCTGTTGCCTCCAACACGTGCCAAATCTGATGGAAACGAATGGTGCAGAACTCTGGAGAATTGAAACAAAAGTCTAGGTAGGTCGGGAAATCCTAAGAACAGTCTGGAATTCAAGCAATATTTTCTTTTCTCCTGGGCAACGATGAGGCAGACGGTTGCTTTGAGAGTGCATGTTTGCTCTATTCTTTGTTCCGTGTGTTGCCACATACCTTCTCAGTTGCTTGGAGGTGGCAGTAAGAGCCAAAGAAGCTGCCTGTGGCATGGCTTTCCTTTGGCCAGTACAAACACCTGTGCATGGGGAGATCTAGCAGGAACTGGCTCGGTTAGAATGAATCTGGGGGAAATCAAATGTTAATTTTGACGTGGATCCCTTCTCAGTCATACAAAAATACTCCTTTTTAACTCCTGGAGAAGAAGAGGGGAAGTATGAGAAGAAGAGGGGAAGTATTGGAGATACTTCCTTTCTCTGTGTCCTTGCAGCATGCCTTCCCGCTCTGTGTCTGCCTTCTCTTGCTCCAGAGCACATCCAGTTGGGATGTTTGTAGCCTGTATGGTAGCAAAGAAGTTGGTAGCGATTGTTAAGTACCTTGCTACTTTGAAGCGTAATGATAAACAGCTGTGTATGAAAATGTCTTGATTTCTTTGGCTGGTAATGTCTGGTGTCTGTAGGCACTGCTGGCATCTGTTCCGTGTGCTGAGATTCAGCACATGGCCTCTGTCATGTTTCCATGTCACACTGCACTGTGAAAGATGGGAATTTTGACTGTGGTCTGTTCCGTATCATTCAGACAGCCCTAATGTGGAGTGCGTGGAGAAAATGAGCATCCAGTATGAGCTGGTCGAGGGCAAATGTCAGGAGAAAGGGCAGATGTGCAAGTTGAGTGCCACAGCTTTTGGCTGTGATAGCCGTGGTCCAATGTGTCATTAAGAGTAAAGTGCGTCTGAGGATGCACCAGACAGTGAGATAACAAGTGGAATTCCTTTTTAACCTCCTCCTTACTCTGTTCAAAAAGTAAGCCATCCGTTTGGTTTCACAGTAGTAGTCGGTATTTGTGCTTGAAATGTGGAAAAGCCGTAACAAATGCCAGTAATGAAGGGAGTGCTGTCCTACATGAATGTGGAAGATGCAAGGAGCCTCAGCCCTTGTGCTAAATCTGTCTTATCTTGGGAAAGAAATTCCACCTCTGCCTCAATTTCTCCCTTTGTGTCCAACCAGATGGTATTGTTTAGTAATCTAATATGGCATGTGGGAGGCTGAATCTATCTCTGTCCATCACAAGAAAAGAAACACTACGTTTAGCCAGGCTCTCTGAAAGCCACACAGTATTTCTTCTGTGCATGTCAATAATTTGTTCTTCTTTTCCTTCAGATGACCCTGTTGGATGTGAACATTTGCACAGCAGAAGATGCTGAAGTTGTGCACTCCAACATGCTTCAGATGACTGAGAAACGAAAATGTAGGTTTGAAGAAGAAGTGGAGCACGTGGATGTACGTTTCTTTTATTTGATGACATATATCTTCATCACTCCTTGGGATTAGTCTGTTCTTCCTGTGCTCCCACCTGCAATGCCTTCTGCGTGGTAGGCTATTGATGTCACCTTAGAAAGAGGTCCATAGTGTGACAAAACACTCCAGAGAAACAGTTTGGTGTGGAAGAGTTTCATGTGGAAGTGTTCATAATTCTTGTGTTTATTATTTGTAATAGAAATAGATTGTATTTTTATGATCATTTCTATCTGAAATACATAGGATAGCGATGAATGACGTATGGCCCAGTCTGCTTAAGATCAGACTTCAGGAAGAGCTGGAAATGATCTCCCAAATGTCTTCCAATCTTTTCTATACATAAAAAAAGTCGGGCAGTTGTTTCTAAAGGGATAAATTATAGAATGTGATTTGGTGCTTTATGGTGCCAGAATAAACAGAAGTTTTGAGAATCCGCATTCTTACCAGTTTACTTGGAGACTGATTTTTTTTTACTCTCCAGATAGAAGACGCCATGTTGGATACCAGTCGTAAAATTCCAGGCAGCCTTTTATCATGTTACATATCCTCTTACTCATTCATTTCACCTTCCAGCAGTTTAGAAAGAACTTGTTCACTTGAATGTTTTTCTTTGGAGTGATTTGAAGGAGACGGCTAAATGGCCATAATCCAGGTAGAAACATAAAAACAAGGGTGTGCTATAAAGACAGGACTTCTTAATGCAAAGAGCCCTCTGAAATTCAAAATACCTGCTATAAAATTAAAAATGTAATCTTTGACTTTTAGATGGGAATTTCTCCTCTTCAGTTTCATTCTGTCAGGTGCATTTTTGCTAACTGCTTGATTCACGCTGAATGGACAGTCCTGTCTTATTGTTGGTATGGCAACAGCGATAGAGATCACTGCTGCTTTCTGTAGAAAGTGGCTGCAAGTTGCTATGACGAGATCTTGTGCAGGTCTAGAGTCTGATTGGATGTGAGGTTCTCATTGTTTCAGAACACCAACTTGGGGTGGCAGTGTCAGAGGTGTTCATTATCTAGGAAGATTTTCATAGGCGATGAGTTTTGCTGAGGTAGCTTTCTCTTCTGGGTGTAGAAGATATGTGCATAATTAACTTCCTTGAATCCTAAAGAGCTGGGGAGATTTTAGTATCTACGAAACCATTTTTACTAGCTTTTTTATGTGGCCTTAGATGATGAAAGTGATCTGGATACAATCTTAGAAAAAAGGCAAACGGTGAGCTGTGAGGAAGAGCTGAAGGAGTATTTGGAGAACACCCTTTCTTCTTGAGATCAACTTAGAACAAGGTATGAATTTGGTATGTTTTGTAAACTTAAAAGGTAGAGCATCTTTGAACATTGGTTGTACTACTTAGGCCTTGTTTTAATGCTGTTGTGTGAAGGTATGGAAAAAGAGTGCTTTTCACTTCATGTAAGAATATAGAATAATGTCCCTACTGAACAAGGTTAAGGCAAATAATGCCCACGGTTTAGGAATGGGACAAAGGAAGACTGCTATCATTCAAAAACCATAGCACATCAGTATTACTGTGCATACCGTCACATCCATGCCTTATTCAGAAGGTAAAAGTAGTAGTGCAGATTCTTGGATCACCGGAATCAGAAGTTGGTCTGCACCATCATCTCTTCACTCATAGATTTGATCTCATTCAAAGTTCTAGGAACTCAGACGTTTAAGACAGCCAAGCACCGGCAACTTTAAAAACCATCTAAAAATGGGTACAATACCGCTCTCCTTCCTGAAGATCTTAGCAGCAGCTCTGAAGCCGTAGAGGAAGCAGCACTGTTCACACACCCAGGAGGTCTTTCCTACCTGCTCGATCAGAGGCACATTAGAAGAGCAGTGTGGACCTGAGGGGCAGATGCACATACCTTCACACACCTCGCAGTGGGACTGTGGTTAGAGCTGGAGGTTTGATACTCTTCCTAATAATTTGAGCCGTTAAAACAAAGCCAGAGGTAACAGACCAAGTGAAAATACAATGCCAGGTTGCGGAAAGAGAATGTTACCTATCTGAACTCGTACAAAAATTCCCCATCATTCTCTTTGTTTAGGAGACCAAGCCAATGTCCGTGTAAATGAAAACAAGTGTGAATATTGATTTTTCTTGAATCAAGACTCAGCTTTATGTCCAAGTCAAAGGCAAATAAACCAGAAAGGCTCCGCTGAGCACAGTGCAGAACTAACATGGAAGACAGTCATTTGACCTCTTATGTAAGCAGTGTTGGTGTGGTTCCCCATCCAAAAGGAAGGATGTCAAATGCTTCTTTGGAAATATTTTAACTTCTCTGCGTTTCTTTCTTTGTAATGAACTAATCTCTAACAAGCCAGGACGTGATTGTGTTCAGTAGAAACAGATCAATGGCAACATTTAGCCTAAAGGTTTTATGAGATTGATCAGGAAGTTCGATTTAGATTTAAAGGCACTGTAGTCATATTTAATTTTATTTCTCTCCGCACTTGAGTCTCTTAAACAGGGACCTTCAATTGGACAGGAACGGGACACTGAAGCAAATTGTAATGGATGACGTAATGGCTTACCCAGAAGCATTTTGTGGGAATTGATTTCTTCTAGGTATCCATCAGCCAGCATTTTAGTGTGAAGGGAATCTTCAAACAGGTAAAACAAAAATTCCCGTTGGTTTCAAACCTGACTGCTATATTAATTTTTCACTTTGGAGAAAATTTTCATGACCTTTAAAATTCAGACTGTATCAAGTATTGTTTCAGCCATTGAAGAAAGTGCTTTTGATGGAGATAGGAGAGGGAAACCAAAACATTTCTCAGAGCCACACTTTGAGCTCTGTCCTTGTTACAAACGGCACTTGAGCAAATGCATTTGCCTTTGGAACAGAAAACGACAAGGTAACAGGCTTATCATTACGGATTTGAGTGTTCCAGGTTCTTTAGGTAGTAAGTGATCTATTCAAGATGATCTCTTCCTGAAATAGATCCATTTTGAGAAGGGATATGGATTTCTTAGAAGAAGGCAAATCCCTATGTTAAAACGGTGTGGTGGGTGTTTTTTGTTGTTGTTGTTTTGCTTTTAGAACTTGCAAGGCACAATCGACTTCATAGCTGGAGATGCAGATAAGACCACGACATTCCAAACAGGTGTTTCTTTTTGGTTGTTTTTCAATCTGTCTATCTTTGGATTGTAACCAGTAGAACTGTGCTTGAACTGGAAAGAAGTAGCGGAGGTTTCAGAAGTGGAGCATGCGGTGGAACAGTAAGCTGAGAGCATTGTGCAAGGAGAGGAAAGAGGGGAAAATGGTAAGAGTTTCCTGAGTCGGAAGGGACCCCTAGGGATCGTCAAAGTCCAACTCCTGGCCCTGCACAGACACTCCAACAGTCCCACCCTCTGCATCCCTGAGAGCATTGGCCAAACGCTCCTGGATCTCTGGCAGCCTTGGGGCTGTGCCCATTGCCTGGAGAACCTATTCAGTGCCCGACCAGCCTCTGAGGAAAAAAACCTTTCCCTGATAGCCAGCCTAATCGTCCCCTGACACAGCTCCTGGCATTCCCTTGGCTCCTGTCCCTGGTCGCAGAGAGCAGAGAGCAAAGCTGTCCCTGTGCTGCCCTTGGGAGGAGCTGAGAGGTCCCAAGTGAGGTGTGAGCTCAGTGTCCTCTCTGCAGCTGAACCAAATGCCCTGAGCCACTCTTTGTATGGCTTTCCCTCCAGCCTCTTCGCTATCCCTGTGTCCCTCCTTTGGACATTTCTCCAATAGCCTGAGGTCTTTCTGACGCTGTGGCATCCAAAATTGCCCCCAGGGCTTGAAGAGAGCGCAGTCCCAGCCCAGAGCAGAGCGGGACAATCGCCTCTCTCGAGCGAGCGGTGCCAGAAGATAGGGACAGTTGTCAAAAAATCAGCTGGAGAAAGAAATCTAACAGAGAAACGGGTGATCTTGGCACAGGAAATGGAAGAAGCAGAGGAAGAAGAAGATGAGGAGAGGATTCCTTGTAAAAGTGAAGAAAATGAGCATGCAGAACAGGGACTAAGCATTATGCAGGTAAGTGAGCAAGAGAATAAGTTTGAAAGTGAAGGCAGTTTTGTCCAAAAGAAGGAGGAATAGGAAGTCTTTTTGCTGAGAATGAATAGAAAGTTTTTTTGCATTTAGTTTGTATACGAAGCGCACAGGGCTCTAGATCCTTTTGTGGGAAAATGGAGTGTGTAAAGTTGCCAATCATTTTGGAGCGAATTTGGAGGTTTTTGGGGTCCCAGGTGAATTTTGGGTTGAATTCTGGGGATTTGGGAGTGCCCAGGTGAATTGGGGGGGGCGGGGCGGGGCGGGGATTTGGGGAGATCCAGGTGAGTTTTGAGGGGTCCCAGGTTGATTTTGGGGGAGAATTTGTGGAATTTTGGGGGATCCCGGGTAGCGAGGTTTGGGGTGAATTTGTGGAATGTGGGGAGTCCCAGTTGAATTTTAGGGGGAATTTGTGGAATTCTAGGGATCTCAGGGGAATTTTGGGGTGAATTTGGTGAATTTTAGGGTATACGTGTGAATTTTAGGGTTCTCAGGTGAGTTTTGGGAATGCCAGACGTATTTTGGGGTGAATTCTGTCGATTTTGGGGTATCCAGGTGAGCATTTGGAAGTCGTGGGAGAATTTTGGGATGAATTTGGGGGGATGCAGGTGGATTTTCCGGGGAATTTTGGTGATTTTTGGGAGTCCCAGATGGGTCTGGGAGTGAATTTGGTGGATTTGGGGGTATCTGGGAGGGTTTTGAGGGGGATTGGAGACATTTTGGAGTGAATTTGGGAGGTGTTGGGGGGACTGGGTCTTGGGGGTGATTTGAGGGGTTTTGGGGGTTGCAGGTGGGATTTTGGGGTGAAGCCCTGGGATTTGGGGGTCCCCCGTGAATTTTGGGGTGAATTTGTGGGCTTTTGGGAGTTGCCAGGTGAGTGCTGAGCGTCCCAGGGGGGACTTCGGGGTGAATTTTGGGGATTTGGGGTTTCCCAGGTGAATTTCTGAGGTGGAAAGGTTCAAAAAGGGTTTTTTTTTGAAAACAAGTTAAAGCCAGAAGGTTATTGAAAATTAATAGATGTGATGCAAGTAGGTAATATGCAGACAATACACAGCGAGACAAATCATGGGAAAAATACAGTGGTAACACATGAGTGTGTGAGGATGGGATCAGTATAGCTAAGGCTCAGTTGAAGCTGAATTTGGAAAAGCATGCCAAAACTAAGAATAATAAAGGCACCTACGGGTATTTCAGTGGGAAAAGGAAGATGAAAAGAAACCTATCACACCTCCCCTATTCCCCCCCACCCCCCCCACCCCCATAAGCCAGACAGGACTAGTGACAACAGACAAGGAGAAGGCTGAGGTACTCAACAAGTGTTGGTCTCAATTTTTACTGCCAGTCACTATTTCCACATCTCTCAGGTTATTGGACTGGTGGACTTGATTCTAACCCATAGTATCAGGTCAGCTTTCAGACCACTTGAGGAACCTGAGCATGCAAGACCATGGGACCCACCCAGAGGCATGTCAGGGCCCTGAGAGAACTGGCAGCTGTAGTTGCTAAGGTGCTTTCTCCATCATATTTGAGAAATCAAGGTAACCAGCTGAAGTCTCCAGACACTGTGTTGTATTGACTCCAGTCCTCTTGGTCTTTTTTGTAAATCTTAGAGCTCTGAGTCAATTTCTGCAGAGGATTCCCAATGCAGTTTCAAAAATGGAATCTTTGTTACTGGTCCTCATGTTGATCTTGGATATTTCCATTTTCTGCACTCCTTTATTTTCGAAACATTTGTAATGACTGAAAAGAAAGCTGAGACGAGGCATTATGCTCTTTCCAGTGATAGAAATGGACCAGTATTCTTTTCAGACAAATATAATTTTTGCTGTGTCTAAGCACATGTGCATACCTGTGTTTGATTTATGTGTCCAGGTTTTGGCAGTGGGGCAGCCACAGGGCCGTCCTGAGACAATGGCCCAGGTGCTGCCCTGTCCCGCTTTCTTCCAACTGGCTCCACTTCAGGATGTCCTCCCTGCTGAGAGAAGAGGCTGGGACAGCACCTTTAGAAATGTGACTTTCTGGGGTTTTTTTTGTTTTGTTTTGTTTTGTTATTTTTAAAGTTACTAAAAACCTTCACCCTGATTTTTTGTGTTGGGTTTGGGGTTTTTTTTCAGTTTTGGGTGGGTTTTTTGGTGGGCTTTTTTGGGGGCTTTTTTTGTCTCTTTGGGGATTATTGGTTGGGGGGTTCTGTGTGTTTGTTTGGTCTGCTTTTTTTGTTTGTTTGTTTGTTTGTTTGTTTGTTTATTACGGTTTTGTAGAGTTTTTTAAGCAAATTGATTGGAAAACTGAATAGTCCTCCACTATAGTCTCCTGGATTCACCTGAGACTCTTCCTAGGCATCTCCCTGATCCTTTTTGCAATGAGTCTCACATCATTCTCCTGAAGAAACTGTCTGCTTATGGTTTGCATGGGTGGGCTGTTTGCTGGGTGACAAACTGGGTGATGGCCAGGCCCACAGAGTGGTGGGAAATAGAGTTCATCCAGCTGGTCCCCAAGGCTCAGTCTTGGGCCCAGTCCTGTTTAATATCTTGCTCAGTGTTCTGGACAAGGGCATAGAGTACACGCCCAGGAAGTTCACAGATGATGCAAAATTGGCTGGTAGTGTTTTTTTCTTCTGGAGGACAGCAGGCTCTGCTTCTTCTTCCTCCTGTTCTGAGGTCGCTGCTCCCTCTTCATCCCTCATTAAGTGTGCTGATTTTGTCACTTGGATGAGAAAACAAACAATTTTAGCAACAATACTAGTGGCAGGGTACAAGAAAGGAAGAGTTCACACGAATCCCCCCCCCCCCCCCCCCCGCCCAACAACAGAAAATACCTGATGGCTCCTCTGCCCAGCTTACTGACTACACCGGAACCCATTGTCCCCCAAAGATACTCCCTTCTCCCTTCCCCCAGCCATGATGTGAGATGGAATAGAATAACTAAGATTAAGATTCTCCCTATGGAACTCCATCATACTTCGATTCTGGGAAAAAAAATTTCTTGAAGTTCTATCATTTCAGATCATTTGAATTTGAATTTGCATACTAAAAAGTCTAGCCAGAAACTCATGACAATATTAATAGCCCATTCTAGAATGTCCGAGATGATAGACACTTCTTTCAAGAGAATGTGATACCTCACGTGACTTCTCCAGAATTTAAATGAACAGCGGGAGTAGTCTACAAGATTCTTGCTGCCATCTGGATTTCCTGGTATTTGGCTGGTCTATGTAAACCAACCAGCTATTCAGCAGAGGGAATATTAGTGTGATACTTGATGGTATGTGAGATGGAACACAGTAATTTATGGCTTTTTGCATAGTGATGAAGCTGTAAAGAAAGCTCCGTAATGCTCAGACAAGGAGGCTGCTGGACTTCAAGCAGCAAAGGCCCAAAACGAACCAGTGAAAAGGTGTCATTGAAAAAAAAAAAAAAAGCCAGGTGGGGAGCAAAGTGATACTTAAGGGCAGTTTACTGAAAGAGGGAATCTAGTGAAAAAAAAAGTCCAAGAGTGAAGGAATAACAGAGAAAATGAAACTAAGGAAGGAAATCAATCTCAGCTAATCATTTCAGAAGCTAACAAGTTGTCATTGCAATGATGCATAAAGTGAGAAAAAATAAATATGTCTGCGCCAAAATCTGAAATATGAACTTTACTGCATTCTGTCTTCCACGGAATCATACAACAGTCTGTGATTAAAGATCATGTAGTCCAACTTCCTTGCCAGGTAGATCTTACAGTAGATCAAATTGCTCAAGACTAGCCAAACTGATAAGGAGCACTCTCAATGATGGGGCATCCACAACTTCTCTGGAACACCCGTTTGAGTGTCTCACCAGCTTCATTGTAGAAAAGTTTTTCCTTTTAGCCAATCTAAACCTAGTCTCAGTTTGAAAGCATGGCCCCTTATCCTGTCTCTGCAAACTTTCCTAAAAAGTCTTTCTCCATTTGTCTTATACCCTCTTTACATATTCAAAGGCCACAATACTGTCTCTCCAGAAACCTCTCTTCTCCAGGCTAAAAGATCCTACTTTTCACAAGAACCAGGTCATAAACTGAGATGGAAGACATCTCAGGAGATCAGATCATCCAACAGCTCAGCGTAAGAATAGCTCTGAAGTCAGATCAACTAGCTTAGGGCTGTGTCTGTTTGAATTTTGAAAATTAGCAGGACTTGAAATGCTTCAAGGAAGAGAACTCTGGGTGGCTCCAGAAACAGCCTGAGAAACTCGAGCAAACTCGAAACCTCAGAAACTACCACTGCTTTCTCTCCCTCAGCCCAAGCAGTCCCAAAGAAGAAGCGTTCCCAGCAGGCTGGGATAGCACACATATACACTACATATACGTGACAGGCATCGCCAGCAGCCACATCCTGCTCCTTTCTGTGGCTGGCAAGAGTGAGACTGGATGTTTACATGTGGGCAACCTGGGTCCCTCCAGCAGCTCACACACTCAGCCTGCCCAGTGACCCCACTGAATTCCAGTATTAGCAGTGTGCCAAGGCCACAGCACTATTCTGCTTGCTGGCACAGACCATCACACGCCTCCTAAATCAGTCAGGACTCCCCTGGTCCCACAGCCAGCACCCCACTTGCCCTCCGCCAGGCCACTGCCATTGTTCACCAACTTCTCCACTTTGATCTTTGCTGGTGCTCTCAACACTGGCACACCCAGATGTTCTGCAGCTGTTGTCTCCTGGTGGAAAGGACTTGTAAAGCCATGTTTCCTAACAGGACTTCCACAACCTTTCAAAGCAACCTTTACTGGGGTATGAACAATCTCATTCAAATGTCAACATTTCTTTTCCCGTATGTGAAATCAGAATTTCCTTCTTCCGGGCATGCCCAAAACAAGGCACAAACTACATTGTGCCTTCTGTTTCACATGCTGACTCGTTTGTAAACAATGCTAGGAGAATACCTGTTTTGATCCAAGCTAATCTCTGGCCCTTATAGTGCTTTCGGTAGTTAGTTTTGCTTTGTTATTTACTTGATGTCCCATTGAATTGTTGAATCATAAACAGACTACCTGTCTGTATAGCAGCATAGCAGTGATGAATAAATGCAAGAGAAGGAGCAAGGTGATTGTTTGCTAGACTCTTCCTAGAAACTGAGAAATCTGTTACTTAATGCTGACCACAGCAGATGGAGGAAGCATCCTACATGATGTCAAAGCAATGAAGCTGTAATCACTTTTATGATTACAGTCAAGGCACTGCTTTTGCCACCATAAGTGGAGTGCAGGGAATCTTAAAAGACGACACTCTAACTGTTGTCCATGCTCACTGAGAAAATAATGCTTTTACAGCAGAGCAGGTCTCACCGCAGCTAAATCATGGCTTCAACTGTACACCGCCTTCAAAAAGCCCACAAAAACACAAATGAAAGGATTTGGAACCCAAGGGAATCTCGGATTGTGACATCAGCTCACTCTGGATTCTTTCCAAATTCTCAATTCCATTTTCTTCCGAGCCAATTTTCCCATCTAACTTGAGATGTAATTTATGGATTTCCAACACATCTAGTTACCTTAGAATTAGATTGCCACTAGCCAAAAAGACAGAAACAAGCAGTTAAGTGAAGACTGAAACCATGGGTGTTTAGAACAGCAAAACTTGGGCGAAACTATTCTTAAGAAAACCAAAACTTTTAGGACTTACCCATGTATTTTTGGAGGTGGAAAAAGTTTTACATCGAAAAGTCCCTAGGGAACTCTTTTCAGTGCCTGGAGAGCCGCTGTCGCTCGCCTTTCAAGGACCTATTCGTCACAGCAGAGGCAGCAGAGCACAAGATGGCCGACGAGAAGGGGCAGTGTAGAACTCTCTGTCTGTCTGTGTCTCTACTCAGTGTAGAACGTCTCTATCCTGGCACATTTTCGAGTGCGATACTTCCCTCCGGGTCTTCGGTCCTTGCGAAGCTCTATGTACTGTGAGCGCTGCTACTTGCAGCTGAGAAAGACCGTGGAGCTAGCGGCGAATTCGGAGAGCGCTGAGCACGTAGTCAAGAAGCGAGACGTGTCCCTGCAACGCGGTGCTAATAGCAGCTTCCTCGCGGCGGGGGGGAGCTCCGGCCACAAGGCATTCTCGTCCTGGCAACGGATCTCTGTGAAGGGCGTAGGCGAAAAGCTTTCGTTTTCCATTCGAACTGCGAGAGAGGCAGACTGTTGCACGGAGCTCTGAGAACAAAGGTGCACGCCCTAGGCGGGCTTGGGCAGAAGCAGCGTTCTCTAGCTCTTGGCTGCCGGCGCACTTGTGGTTGTGTGGCGCCCTTGCAGCGGCTTCTGGCCGCCGGCAAGTGAAAGCAGCGCCAGGCGTGGGCGAGGGCGGTGAACGAAGCAGCACTCGTCCCGTGCTTGTGTGCACCACGTTACAGGCTACTAGGAGAGGAAGGTGGTTGACTCTCGCTTGCCCTCCCAAGTGCCCTTAGCAGTCGGAAGGAGCAAGCTGAAGCACTGCTGCTTGTGCTGCTCCTTGGTTCCCTTGCAGCCCGCTGTGAAAGCATTGGCGGTCGCTTCTAGGCGCCGAGTTGCACACAGCACCACGGTAAGTGCCGCGGAGAAGGGAAATCCAGAGTGCAGCGAGGAGCTGGACGTGGCTAACGCGCAGTAAGGAGAAGGTGAACCTAGGCACTGCCTCTTCAATCTGGCCGCCTCTGCTCTGGTAACAACTTTCGCAAGTCGGCAGAGGGAGCTGCGAGTATGTAGAACGGAGGGCAGCGAGACGCCGTGTGTTATGCGCCCTTTCAGGGCTGCTGCCAGGGGGCTAGTTTAAGTACGCTTTTTTCTTCCTCGCGTCCTTCTCGCTTCGCTCTAGCTGCATGGAGTACAGTACAGCGAAGGAGTGAGGAGGGGCAGTGCCGCAGCTTTGGCCCTGGCGTGCAACGGCTGTGTGCTGCTTTTCCAAGCAGAAAGACCACTGAGAAGTGAAAGCGATAGTGAAGGAGCTCTTTGACTGCTCGTGTGCTCTTCGCTGCACTGCGCCGCTGGCAAGCGGCTTCGTTCTTCGCCTTCTGCCGTCCGGCGAGAGCTGAACTCCAGCGGTCAGTTGCAGCTCTGCCCAACAGCGTGTTCTCGGTTCTGCGGGCAAGCACGCCCTCTTGCCTTGGCCCCGAGAGCAAAGTCCCGAGCGAGCACTCGACTCAGTGCAATGCACCCGGAAGGACGCTCTCGCTCGCCTTTCAAGGAGCGATTCCTAACAGCAGAAGCAGCAGAGGCACAAACTGGACGACGAGAGGGGACAACGTAGAACACGTCTCTGTCCTGGCACATTTGCGTGTGCGATACTTCCCTCCGGCTCTTCGGGCCTTGCGAAGCTCTGTGTACTGCGAGCGCTGCTACTCGCAGCTGAGAAGGACCGTGGAGCTAGCGGCGAATTCGGAGAGCTCTTCGCTGCACTGCGCCGCTCGCAAGCGGCTTCGTTCTTCGCCTTCTGCCGTCCGGCGAGAGCTGAACTCCAGCGGTCAGTTGCAGCTCTGCCCAACAGCGTGTTCTCGGTTCTGCGGGCAAGCACGCCCTCTTGCCTTGGCCCCGAGAGCAAAGTCCCGAGCGAGCACTCGACTCAGTGCAATGCACCCGGAAGGACGCTCTCGCTCGCCTTTCAAGGAGCGATTCCTAACAGCAGAAGCAGCAGAGGCACAAACTGCACGACGAGAGGGGACAACGTAGAACACGTCTCTGTCCTGGCACATTTGCGTGTGCGATACTTCCCTCCGGCTCTTCGGGCCTTGCGAAGCTCTGTGTACTGCGAGCGCTGCTACTCGCAGCTGAGAAGGACCGTGGAGCTAGCGGCGAATTCGGAGAGCTCTTCGCTGCACTGCGCCGCTCGCAAGCGCCTTCGTTCTTCGCCTTCTGCCGTCCGGCGAGAGCTGAACTCCAGCGGTCAGTTGCAGCTCTGCCCAACAGCGTGTTCTCGGTTCTGCGGGCAAGCACGCCCTCTTGCCTTGGCCCCGAGAGCAAAGTCCCGAGCGAGCACTCGACTCAGTGCAATGCACCCGGAAGGACGCTCTCGCTCGCCTTTCAAGGAGCGATTCCTAACAGCAGAAGCAGCAGAGGCACAAACTGCACGACGAGAGGGGACAACGTAGAACACGTCTCTGTCCTGGCACATTTGCGTGTGCGATACTTCCCTCCGGCTCTTCGGGCCTTGCGAAGCTCTGTGTACTGCGAGCGCTGCTACTCGCAGCTGAGAAGGACCGTGGAGCTAGCGGCGAATTCGGAGAGCTCTTCGCTGCACTGCGCCGCTCGCAAGCGGCTTCGTTCTTCGCCTTCTGCCGTCCGGCGAGAGCTGAACTCCAGCGGTCAGTTGCAGCTCTGCCCAACAGCGTGTTCTCGGTTCTGCGGGCAAGCACGCCCTCTTGCCTTGGCCCCGAGAGCAAAGTCCCGAGCGAGCACTCGACTCAGTGCAATGCACCCGGAAGGACGCTCTCGCTCGCCTTTCAAGGAGCGATTCCTAACAGCAGAAGCAGCAGAGGCACAAACTGCACGACGAGAGGGGACAACGTAGAACACGTCTCTGTCCTGGCACATTTGCGTGTGCGATACTTCCCTCCGGCTCTTCGGGCCTTGCGAAGCTCTGTGTACTGCGAGCGCTGCTACTCGCAGCTGAGAAGGACCGTGGAGCTAGCGGCGAATTCGGAGAGCTCTTCGCTGCACTGCGCCGCTCGCAAGCGGCTTCGTTCTTCGCCTTCTGCCGTCCGGCGAGAGCTGAACTCCAGCGGTCAGTTGCAGCTCTGCCCAACAGCGTGTTCTCGGTTCTGCGGGCAAGCACGCCCTCTTGCCTTGGCCCCGAGAGCAAAGTCCCGAGCGAGCACTCGACTCAGTGCAATGCACCCGGAAGGACGCTCTCGCTCGCCTTTCAAGGAGCGATTCCTAACAGCAGAAGCAGCAGAGGCACAAACTGCACGACGAGAGGGGACAACGTAGAACACGTCTCTGTCCTGGCACATTTGCGTGTGCGATACTTCCCTCCGGCTCTTCGGGCCTTGCGAAGCTCTGTGTACTGCGAGCGCTGCTACTCGCAGCTGAGAAGGACCGTGGAGCTAGCGGCGAATTCGGAGAGCTCTTCGCTGCACTGCGCCGCTCGCAAGCGGCTTCGTTCTTCGCCTTCTGCCGTCCGGCGAGAGCTGAACTCCAGCGGTCAGTTGCAGCTCTGCCCAACAGCGTGTTCTCGGTTCTGCGGGCAAGCACGCCCTCTTGCCTTGGCCCCGAGAGCAAAGTCCCGAGCGAGCACTCGACTCAGTGCAATGCACCCGGAAGGACGCTCTCGCTCGCCTTTCAAGGAGCGATTCCTAACAGCAGAAGCAGCAGAGGCACAAACTGCACGACGAGAGGGGACAACGTAGAACACGTCTCTGTCCTGGCACATTTGCGTGTGCGATACTTCCCTCCGGCTCTTCGGGCCTTGCGAAGCTCTGTGTACTGCGAGCGCTGCTACTCGCAGCTGAGAAGGACCGTGGAGCTAGCGGCGAATTCGGAGAGCTCTTCGCTGCACTGCGCCGCTCGCAAGCGGCTTCGTTCTTCGCCTTCTGCCGTCCGGCGAGAGCTGAACTCCAGCGGTCAGTTGCAGCTCTGCCCAACAGCGTGTTCTCGGTTCTGCGGGCAAGCACGCCCTCTTGCCTTGGCCCCGAGAGCAAAGTCCCGAGCGAGCACTCGACTCAGTGCAATGCACCCGGAAGGACGCTCTCGCTCGCCTTTCAAGGAGCGATTCCTAACAGCAGAAGCAGCAGAGGCACAAACTGCACGACGAGAGGGGACAACGTAGAACACGTCTCTGTCCTGGCACATTTGCGTGTGCGATACTTCCCTCCGGCTCTTCGGGCCTTGCGAAGCTCTGTGTACTGCGAGCGCTGCTACTCGCAGCTGAGAAGGACCGTGGAGCTAGCGGCGAATTCGGAGAGCTCTTCGCTGCACTGCGCCGCTCGCAAGCGGCTTCGTTCTTCGCCTTCTGCCGTCCGGCGAGAGCTGAACTCCAGCGGTCAGTTGCAGCTCTGCCCAACAGCGTGTTCTCGGTTCTGCGGGCAAGCACGCCCTCTTGCCTTGGCCCCGAGAGCAAAGTCCCGAGCGAGCACTCGACTCAGTGCAATGCACCCGGAAGGACGCTCTCGCTCGCCTTTCAAGGAGCGATTCCTAACAGCAGAAGCAGCAGAGGCACAAACTGCACGACGAGAGGGGACAACGTAGAACACGTCTCTGTCCTGGCACATTTGCGTGTGCGATACTTCCCTCCGGCTCTTCGGGCCTTGCGAAGCTCTGTGTACTGCGAGCGCTGCTACTCGCAGCTGAGAAGGACCGTGGAGCTAGCGGCGAATTCGGAGAGCTCTTCGCTGCACTGCGCCGCTCGCAAGCGGCTTCGTTCTTCGCCTTCTGCCGTCCGGCGAGAGCTGAACTCCAGCGGTCAGTTGCAGCTCTGCCCAACAGCGTGTTCTCGGTTCTGCGGGCAAGCACGCCCTCTTGCCTTGGCCCCGAGAGCAAAGTCCCGAGCGAGCACTCGACTCAGTGCAATGCACCCGGAAGGACGCTCTCGCTCGCCTTTCAAGGAGCGATTCCTAACAGCAGAAGCAGCAGAGGCACAAACTGCACGACGAGAGGGGACAACGTAGAACACGTCTCTGTCCTGGCACATTTGCGTGTGCGATACTTCCCTCCGGCTCTTCGGGCCTTGCGAAGCTCTGTGTACTGCGAGCGCTGCTACTCGCAGCTGAGAAGGACCGTGGAGCTAGCGGCGAATTCGGAGAGCTCTTCGCTGCACTGCGCCGCTCGCAAGCGGCTTCGTTCTTCGCCTTCTGCCGTCCGGCGAGAGCTGAACTCCAGCGGTCAGTTGCAGCTCTGCCCAACAGCGTGTTCTCGGTTCTGCGGGCAAGCACGCCCTCTTGCCTTGGCCCCGAGAGCAAAGTCCCGAGCGAGCACTCGACTCAGTGCAATGCACCCGGAAGGACGCTCTCGCTCGCCTTTCAAGGAGCGATTCCTAACAGCAGAAGCAGCAGAGGCACAAACTGCACGACGAGAGGGACAACGTAGAACACGTCTCTGTCCTGGCACATTTGCGTGTGCGATACTTCCCTCCGGCTCTTCGGGCCTTGCGAAGCTCTGTGTACTGCGAGCGCTGCTACTCGCAGCTGAGAAGGACCGTGGAGCTAGCGGCGAATTCGGAGAGCTCTTCGCTGCACTGCGCCGCTCGCAAGCGGCTTCGTTCTTCGCCTTCTGCCGTCCGGCGAGAGCTGAACTCCAGCGGTCAGTTGCAGCTCTGCCCAACAGCGTGTTCTCGGTTCTGCGGGCAAGCACGCCCTCTTGCCTTGGCCCCGAGAGCAAAGTCCCGAGCGAGCACTCGACTCAGTGCAATGCACCCGGAAGGACGCTCTCGCTCGCCTTTCAAGGAGCGATTCCTAACAGCAGAAGCAGCAGAGGCACAAACTGCACGACGAGAGGGGACAACGTAGAACACGTCTCTGTCCTGGCACATTTGCGTGTGCGATACTTCCCTCCGGCTCTTCGGGCCTTGCGAAGCTCTGTGTACTGCGAGCGCTGCTACTCGCAGCTGAGAAGGACCGTGGAGCTAGCGGCGAATTCGGAGAGCTCTTCGCTGCACTGCGCCGCTCGCAAGCGCCTTCGTTCTTCGCCTTCTGCCGTCCGGCGAGAGCTGAACTCCAGCGGTCAGTTGCAGCTCTGCCCAACAGCGTGTTCTCGGTTCTGCGGGCAAGCACGCCCTCTTGCCTTGGCCCCGAGAGCAAAGTCCCGAGCGAGCACTCGACTCAGTGCAATGCACCCGGAAGGACGCTCTCGCTCGCCTTTCAAGGAGCGATTCCTAACAGCAGAAGCAGCAGAGGCACAAACTGCACGACGAGAGGGGACAACGTAGAACACGTCTCTGTCCTGGCACATTTGCGTGTGCGATACTTCCCTCCGGCTCTTCGGGCCTTGCGAAGCTCTGTGTACTGCGAGCGCTGCTACTCGCAGCTGAGAAGGACCGTGGAGCTAGCGGCGAATTCGGAGAGCTCTTCGCTGCACTGCGCCGCTCGCAAGCGCCTTCGTTCTTCGCCTTCTGCCGTCCGGCGAGAGCTGAACTCCAGCGGTCAGTTGCAGCTCTGCCCAACAGCGTGTTCTCGGTTCTGCGGGCAAGCACGCCCTCTTGCCTTGGCCCGAGAGCAAAGTCCCGAGCGAGCACTCGACTCAGTGCAATGCACCCGGAAGGACGCTCTCGCTCGCCTTTCAAGGAGCGATTCCTAACAGCAGAAGCAGCAGAGGCACAAACTGCACGACGAGAGGGGACAACGTAGAACACGTCTCTGTCCTGGCACATTTGCGTGTGCGATACTTCCCTCCGGCTCTTCGGGCCTTGCGAAGCTCTGTGTACTGCGAGCGCTGCTACTCGCAGCTGAGAAGGACCGTGGAGCTAGCGGCGAATTCGGAGAGCTCTTCGCTGCACTGCGCCGCTCGCAAGCGGCTTCGTTCTTCGCCTTCTGCCGTCCGGCGAGAGCTGAACTCCAGCGGTCAGTTGCAGCTCTGCCCAACAGCGTGTTCTCGGTTCTGCGGGCAAGCACGCCCTCTTGCCTTGGCCCCGAGAGCAAAGTCCCGAGCGAGCACTCGACTCAGTGCAATGCACCCGGAAGGACGCTCTCGCTCGCCTTTCAAGGAGCGATTCCTAACAGCAGAAGCAGCAGAGGCACAAACTGCACGACGAGAGGGGACAACGTAGAACACGTCTCTGTCCTGGCACATTTGCGTGTGCGATACTTCCCTCCGGCTCTTCGGGCCTTGCGAAGCTCTGTGTACTGCGAGCGCTGCTACTCGCAGCTGAGAAGGACCGTGGAGCTAGCGGCGAATTCGGAGAGCTCTTCGCTGCACTGCGCCGCTCGCAAGCGCCTTCGTTCTTCGCCTTCTGCCGTCCGGCGAGAGCTGAACTCCAGCGGTCAGTTGCAGCTCTGCCCAACAGCGTGTTCTCGGTTCTGCGGGCAAGCACGCCCTCTTGCCTTGGCCCCGAGAGCAAAGTCCCGAGCGAGCTCTCGACTCAGTGCAATGCACCCGGAAGGACGCTCTCGCTCGCCTTTCAAGGAGCGATTCCTAACAGCAGAAGCAGCAGAGGCACAAACTGCACGACGAGAGGGGACAACGTAGAACACGTCTCTGTCCTGGCACATTTGCGTGTGCGATACTTCCCTCCGGCTCTTCGGGCCTTGCGAAGCTCTGTGTACTGCGAGCGCTGCTACTCGCAGCTGAGAAGGACCGTGGAGCTAGCGGCGAATTCGGAGAGCTCTTCGCTGCACTGCGCCGCTCGCAAGCGCCTTCGTTCTTCGCCTTCTGCCGTCCGGCGAGAGCTGAACTCCAGCGGTCAGTTGCAGCTCTGCCCAACAGCGTGTTCTCGGTTCTGCGGGCAAGCACGCCCTCTTGCCTTGGCCCCGAGAGCAAAGTCCCGAGCGAGCTCTCGACTCAGTGCAATGCACCCGGAAGGACGCTCTCGCTCGCCTTTCAAGGAGCGATTCCTAACAGCAGAAGCAGCAGAGGCACAAACTGCACGACGAGAGGGGACAACGTAGAACACGTCTCTGTCCTGGCACATTTGCGTGTGCGATACTTCCCTCCGGCTCTTCGGGCCTTGCGAAGCTCTGTGTACTGCGAGCGCTGCTACTCGCAGCTGAGAAGGACCGTGGAGCTAGCGGCGAATTCGGAGAGCTCTTCGCTGCACTGCGCCGCTCGCAAGCGCCTTCGTTCTTCGCCTTCTGCCGTCCGGCGAGAGCTGAACTCCAGCGGTCAGTTGCAGCTCTGCCCAACAGCGTGTTCTCGGTTCTGCGGGCAAGCACGCCCTCTTGCCTTGGCCCCGAGAGCAAAGTCCCGAGCGAGCTCTCGACTCAGTGCAATGCACCCGGAAGGACGCTCTCGCTCGCCTTTCAAGGAGCGATTCCTAACAGCAGAAGCAGCAGAGGCACAAACTGCACGACGAGAGGGGACAACGTAGAACACGTCTCTGTCCTGGCACATTTGCGTGTGCGATACTTCCCTCCGGCTCTTCGGGCCTTGCGAAGCTCTGTGTACTGCGAGCGCTGCTACTCGCAGCTGAGAAGGACCGTGGAGCTAGCGGCGAATTCGGAGAGCTCTTCGCTGCACTGCGCCGCTCGCAAGCGCCTTCGTTCTTCGCCTTCTGCCGTCCGGCGAGAGCTGAACTCCAGCGGTCAGTTGCAGCTCTGCCCAACAGCGTGTTCTCGGTTCTGCGGGCAAGCACGCCCTCTTGCCTTGGCCCCGAGAGCAAAGTCCCGAGCGAGCTCTCGACTCAGTGCAATGCACCCGGAAGGACGCTCTCGCTCGCCTTTCAAGGAGCGATTCCTAACAGCAGAAGCAGCAGAGGCACAAACTGCACGACGAGAGGGGACAACGTAGAACACGTCTCTGTCCTGGCACATTTGCGTGTGCGATACTTCCCTCCGGCTCTTCGGGCCTTGCGAAGCTCTGTGTACTGCGAGCGCTGCTACTCGCAGCTGAGAAGGACCGTGGAGCTAGCGGCGAATTCGGAGAGCTCTTCGCTGCACTGCGCCGCTCGCAAGCGCCTTCGTTCTTCGCCTTCTGCCGTCCGGCGAGAGCTGAACTCCAGCGGTCAAGTTGCAGCTCTGCCCAACAGCGTGTTCTCGGTTCTGCGGGCAAGCACGCCCTCTTGCCTTGGCCCCGAGAGCAAAGTCCCGAGCGAGCTCTCGACTCAGTGCAATGCACCCGGAAGGACGCTCTCGCTCGCCTTTCAAGGAGCGATTCCTAACAGCAGAAGCAGCAGAGGCACAAACTGCACGACGAGAGGGGACAACGTAGAACACGTCTCTGTCCTGGCACATTTGCGTGTGCGATACTTCCCTCCGGCTCTTCGGGCCTTGCGAAGCTCTGTGTACTGCGAGCGCTGCTACTCGCAGCTGAGAAGGACCGTGGAGCTAGCGGCGAATTCGGAGAGCTCTTCGCTGCACTGCGCCGCTCGCAAGCGCCTTCGTTCTTCGCCTTCTGCCGTCCGGCGAGAGCTGAACTCCAGCGGTCAGTTGCAGCTCTGCCCAACAGCGTGTTCTCGGTTCTGCGGGCAAGCACGCCCTCTTGCCTTGGCCCCGAGAGCAAAGTCCCGAGCGAGCTCTCGACTCAGTGCAATGCACCCGGAAGGACGCTCTCGCTCGCCTTTCAAGGAGCGATTCCTAACAGCAGAAGCAGCAGAGGCACAAACTGCACGACGAGAGGGGACAACGTAGAACACGTCTCTGTCCTGGCACATTTGCGTGTGCGATACTTCCCTCCGGCTCTTCGGGCCTTGCGAAGCTCTGTGTACTGCGAGCGCTGCTACTCGCAGCTGAGAAGGACCGTGGAGCTAGCGGCGAATTCGGAGAGCTCTTCGCTGCACTGCGCCGCTCGCAAGCGCCTTCGTTCTTCGCCTTCTGCCGTCCGGCGAGAGCTGAACTCCAGCGGTCAGCTGCAGCTCTGCCCAACAGCGTGTTCTCGGTTCTGCGGGCAAGCACGCCCTCTTGCCTTGGCCCCGAGAGCAAAGTCCCGAGCGAGCACTCGACTCAGTGCAATGCACCCGGAAGGACGCTCTCGCTCGCCTTTCAAGGAGCGATTCCTAACAGCAGAAGCAGCAGAGGCACAAACTGCACGACGAGAGGGGACAACGTAGAACACGTCTCTGTCCTGGCACATTTGCGTGTGCGATACTTCCCTCCGGCTCTTCGGGCCTTGCGAAGCTCTGTGTACTGCGAGCGCTGCTACTCGCAGCTGAGAAGGACCGTGGAGCTAGCGGCGAATTCGGAGAGCTCTTCGCTGCACTGCGCCGCTCGCAAGCGCCTTCGTTCTTCGCCTTCTGCCGTCCGGCGAGAGCTGAACTCCAGCGGTCAGCTGCAGCTCTGCCCAACAGCGTGTTCTCGGTTCTGCGGGCAAGCACGCCCTCTTGCCTTGGCCCCGAGAGCAAAGTCCCGAGCGAGCACTCGACTCAGTGCAATGCACCCGGAAGGACGCTCTCGCTCGCCTTTCAAGGAGCGATTCCTAACAGCAGAAGCAGCAGAGGCACAAACTGCACGACGAGAGGGGACAACGTAGAACACGTCTCTGTCCTGGCACATTTGCGTGTGCGATACTTCCCTCCGGCTCTTCGGGCCTTGCGAAGCTCTGTGTACTGCGAGCGCTGCTACTCGCAGCTGAGAAGGACCGTGGAGCTAGCGGCGAATTCGGAGAGCTCTTCGCTGCACTGCGCCGCTCGCAAGCGGCTTCGTTCTTCGCCTTCTGCCGTCCGGCGAGAGCTGAACTCCAGCGGTCAGTTGCAGCTCTGCCCAACAGCGTGTTCTCGGTTCTGCGGGCAAGCACGCCCTCTTGCCTTGGCCCCGAGAGCAAAGTCCCGAGCGAGCTCTCGACTCAGTGCAATGCACCCGGAAGGACGCTCTCGCTCGCCTTTCAAGGAGCGATTCCTAACAGCAGAAGCAGCAGAGGCACAAACTGCACGACGAGAGGGGACAACGTAGAACACGTCTCTGTCCTGGCACATTTGCGTGTGCGATACTTCCCTCCGGCTCTTCGGGCCTTGCGAAGCTCTGTGTACTGCGAGCGCTGCTACTCGCAGCTGAGAAGGACCGTGGAGCTAGCGGCGAATTCGGTCCCCCGACCTTCGGAGAGCTCTTCGCTGCACTGCGCCGCTCGCAAGCGGCTTCGTTCTTCGCCTTCTGCCGTCCGGCGAGAGCTGAACTCCAGCGGTCAGCTGCAGCTCTGCCCAACAGCGTGTTCTCGGTTCTGCGGGCAAGCACGCCCTCTTGCCTTGGCCCCGAGAGCAAAGTCCCGAGCGAGCTCTCGACTCAGTGCAATGCACCCGGAAGGACGCTCTCGCTCGCCTTTCAAGGAGCGATTCCTAACAGCAGAAGCAGCAGAGGCACAAACTGCACGACGAGAGGGGACAACGTAGAACACGTCTCTGTCCTGGCACATTTGCGTGTGCGATACTTCCCTCCGGCTCTTCGGGCCTTGCGAAGCTCTGTGTACTGCGAGCGCTGCTACTCGCAGCTGAGAAGGACCGTGGAGCTAGCGGCGAATTCGGAGAGCTCTTCGCTGCACTGCGCCGCTCGCAAGCGGCTTCGTTCTTCGCCTTCTGCCGTCCGGCGAGAGCTGAACTCCAGCGGTCAGCTGCAGCTCTGCCCAACAGCGTGTTCTCGGTTCTGCGGGCAAGCACGCCCTCTTGCCTTGGCCCCGAGAGCAAAGTCCCGAGCGAGCTCTCGACTCAGTGCAATGCACCCGGAAGGACGCTCTCGCTCGCCTTTCAAGGAGCGATTCCTAACAGCAGAAGCAGCAGAGGCACAAACTGCACGACGAGAGGGGACAACGTAGAACACGTCTCTGTCCTGGCACATTTGCGTGTGCGATACTTCCCTCCGGCTCTTCGGGCCTTGCGAAGCTCTGTGTACTGCGAGCGCTGCTACTCGCAGCTGAGAAGGACCGTGGAGCTAGCGGCGAATTCGGAGAGCTCTTCGCTGCACTGCGCCGCTCGCAAGCGGCTTCGTTCTTCGCCTTCTGCCGTCCGGCGAGAGCTGAACTCCAGCGGTCAGCTGCAGCTCTGCCCAACAGCGTGTTCTCGGTTCTGCGGGCAAGCACGCCCTCTTGCCTTGGCCCGAGAGCAAAGTCCCGAGCGAGCACTCGACTCAGTGCAATGCACCCGGAAGGACGCTCTCGCTCGCCTTTCAAGGAGCGATTCCTAACAGCAGAAGCAGCAGAGGCACAAACTGCACGACGAGAGGGGACAACGTAGAACACGTCTCTGTCCTGGCACATTTGCGTGTGCGATACTTCCCTCCGGCTCTTCGGGCCTTGCGAAGCTCTGTGTACTGCGAGCGCTGCTACTCGCAGCTGAGAAGGACCGTGGAGCTAGCGGCGAATTCGGAGAGCTCTTCGCTGCACTGCGCCGCTCGCAAGCGGCTTCGTTCTTCGCCTTCTGCCGTCCGGCGAGAGCTGAACTCCAGCGGTCAGCTGCAGCTCTGCCCAACAGCGTGTTCTCGGTTCTGCGGGCAAGCACGCCCTCTTGCCTTGGCCCCGAGAGCAAAGTCCCGAGCGAGCACTCGACTCAGTGCAATGCACCCGGAAGGACGCTCTCGCTCGCCTTTCAAGGAGCGATTCCTAACAGCAGAAGCAGCAGAGGCACAAACTGCACGACGAGAGGGGACAACGTAGAACACGTCTCTGTCCTGGCACATTTGCGTGTGCGATACTTCCCTCCGGCTCTTCGGGCCTTGCGAAGCTCTGTGTACTGCGAGCGCTGCTACTCGCAGCTGAGAAGGACCGTGGAGCTAGCGGCGAATTCGGAGAGCTCTTCGCTGCACTGCGCCGCTCGCAAGCGGCTTCGTTCTTCGCCTTCTGCCGTCCGGCGAGAGCTGAACTCCAGCGGTCAGTTGCAGCTCTGCCCAACAGCGTGTTCTCGGTTCTGCGGGCAAGCACGCCCTCTTGCCTTGGCCCCGAGAGCAAAGTCCCGAGCGAGCTCTCGACTCAGTGCAATGCACCCGGAAGGACGCTCTCGCTCGCCTTTCAAGGAGCGATTCCTAACAGCAGAAGCAGCAGAGGCACAAACTGCACGACGAGAGGGGACAACGTAGAACACGTCTCTGTCCTGGCACATTTGCGTGTGCGATACTTCCCTCCGGCTCTTCGGGCCTTGCGAAGCTCTGTGTACTGCGAGCGCTGCTACTCGCAGCTGAGAAGGACCGTGGAGCTAGCGGCGAATTCGGAGAGCTCTTCGCTGCACTGCGCCGCTCGCAAGCGGCTTCGTTCTTCGCCTTCTGCCGTCCGGCGAGAGCTGAACTCCAGCGGTCAGTTGCAGCTCTGCCCAACAGCGTGTTCTCGGTTCTGCGGGCAAGCACGCCCTCTTGCCTTGGCCCCGAGAGCAAAGTCCCGAGCGAGCACTCGACTCAGTGCAATGCACCCGGAAGGACGCTCTCGCTCGCCTTTCAAGGAGCGATTCCTAACAGCAGAAGCAGCAGAGGCACAAACTGCACGACGAGAGGGGACAACGTAGAACACGTCTCTGTCCTGGCACATTTGCGTGTGCGATACTTCCCTCCGGCTCTTCGGGCCTTGCGAAGCTCTGTGTACTGCGAGCGCTGCTACTCGCAGCTGAGAAGGACCGTGGAGCTAGCGGCGAATTCGGAGAGCTCTTCGCTGCACTGCGCCGCTCGCAAGCGGCTTCGTTCTTCGCCTTCTGCCGTCCGGCGAGAGCTGAACTCCAGCGGTCAGTTGCAGCTCTGCCCAACAGCGTGTTCTCGGTTCTGCGGGCAAGCACGCCCTCTTGCCTTGGCCCCGAGAGCAAAGTCCCGAGCGAGCTCTCGACTCAGTGCAATGCACCCGGAAGGACGCTCTCGCTCGCCTTTCAAGGAGCGATTCCTAACAGCAGAAGCAGCAGAGGCACAAACTGCACGACGAGAGGGGACAACGTAGAACACGTCTCTGTCCTGGCACATTTGCGTGTGCGATACTTCCCTCCGGCTCTTCGGGCCTTGCGAAGCTCTGTGTACTGCGAGCGCTGCTACTCGCAGCTGAGAAGGACCGTGGAGCTAGCGGCGAATTCGGAGAGCTCTTCGCTGCACTGCGCCGCTCGCAAGCGGCTTCGTTCTTCGCCTTCTGCCGTCCGGCGAGAGCTGAACTCCAGCGGTCAGCTGCAGCTCTGCCCAACAGCGTGTTCTCGGTTCTGCGGGCAAGCACGCCCTCTTGCCTTGGCCCCGAGAGCAAAGTCCCGAGCGAGCTCTCGACTCAGTGCAATGCACCCGGAAGGACGCTCTCGCTCGCCTTTCAAGGAGCGATTCCTAACAGCAGAAGCAGCAGAGGCACAAACTGCACGACGAGAGGGGACAACGTAGAACACGTCTCTGTCCTGGCACATTTGCGTGTGCGATACTTCCCTCCGGCTCTTCGGGCCTTGCGAAGCTCTGTGTACTGCGAGCGCTGCTACTCGCAGCTGAGAAGGACCGTGGAGCTAGCGGCGAATTCGGAGAGCTCTTCGCTGCACTGCGCCGCTCGCAAGCGGCTTCGTTCTTCGCCTTCTGCCGTCCGGCGAGAGCTGAACTCCAGCGGTCAGCTGCAGCTCTGCCCAACAGCGTGTTCTCGGTTCTGCGGGCAAGCACGCCCTCTTGCCTTGGCCCCGAGAGCAAAGTCCCGAGCGAGCTCTCGACTCAGTGCAATGCACCCGGAAGGACGCTCTCGCTCGCCTTTCAAGGAGCGATTCCTAACAGCAGAAGCAGCAGAGGCACAAACTGCACGACGAGAGGGGACAACGTAGAACACGTCTCTGTCCTGGCACATTTGCGTGTGCGATACTTCCCTCCGGCTCTTCGGGCCTTGCGAAGCTCTGTGTACTGCGAGCGCTGCTACTCGCAGCTGAGAAGGACCGTGGAGCTAGCGGCGAATTCGGAGAGCTCTTCGCTGCACTGCGCCGCTCGCAAGCGGCTTCGTTCTTCGCCTTCTGCCGTCCGGCGAGAGCTGAACTCCAGCGGTCAGCTGCAGCTCTGCCCAACAGCGTGTTCTCGGTTCTGCGGGCAAGCACGCCCTCTTGCCTTGGCCCCGAGAGCAAAGTCCCGAGCGAGCTCTCGACTCAGTGCAATGCACCCGGAAGGACGCTCTCGCTCGCCTTTCAAGGAGCGATTCCTAACAGCAGAAGCAGCAGAGGCACAAACTGCACGACGAGAGGGGACAACGTAGAACACGTCTCTGTCCTGGCACATTTGCGTGTGCGATACTTCCCTCCGGCTCTTCGGGCCTTGCGAAGCTCTGTGTACTGCGAGCGCTGCTACTCGCAGCTGAGAAGGACCGTGGAGCTAGCGGCGAATTCGGAGAGCTCTTCGCTGCACTGCGCCGCTCGCAAGCGGCTTCGTTCTTCGCCTTCTGCCGTCCGGCGAGAGCTGAACTCCAGCGGTCAGCTGCAGCTCTGCCCAACAGCGTGTTCTCGGTTCTGCGGGCAAGCACGCCCTCTTGCCTTGGCCCCGAGAGCAAAGTCCCGAGCGAGCACTCGACTCAGTGCAATGCACCCGGAAGGACGCTCTCGCTCGCCTTTCAAGGAGCGATTCCTAACAGCAGAAGCAGCAGAGGCACAAACTGCACGACGAGAGGGGACAACGTAGAACACGTCTCTGTCCTGGCACATTTGCGTGTGCGATACTTCCCTCCGGCTCTTCGGGCCTTGCGAAGCTCTGTGTACTGCGAGCGCTGCTACTCGCAGCTGAGAAGGACCGTGGAGCTAGCGGCGAATTCGGAGAGCTCTTCGCTGCACTGCGCCGCTCGCAAGCGGCTTCGTTCTTCGCCTTCTGCCGTCCGGCGAGAGCTGAACTCCAGCGGTCAGCTGCAGCTCTGCCCAACAGCGTGTTCTCGGTTCTGCGGGCAAGCACGCCCTCTTGCCTTGGCCCCGAGAGCAAAGTCCCGAGCGAGCACTCGACTCAGTGCAATGCACCCGGAAGGACGCTCTCGCTCGCCTTTCAAGGAGCGATTCCTAACAGCAGAAGCAGCAGAGGCACAAACTGCACGACGAGAGGGGACAACGTAGAACACGTCTCTGTCCTGGCACATTTGCGTGTGCGATACTTCCCTCCGGCTCTTCGGGCCTTGCGAAGCTCTGTGTACTGCGAGCGCTGCTACTCGCAGCTGAGAAGGACCGTGGAGCTAGCGGCGAATTCGGAGAGCTCTTCGCTGCACTGCGCCGCTCGCAAGCGGCTTCGTTCTTCGCCTTCTGCCGTCCGGCGAGAGCTGAACTCCAGCGGTCAGCTGCAGCTCTGCCCAACAGCGTGTTCTCGGTTCTGCGGGCAAGCACGCCCTCTTGCCTTGGCCCCGAGAGCAAAGTCCCGAGCGAGCACTCGACTCAGTGCAATGCACCCGGAAGGACGCTCTCGCTCGCCTTTCAAGGAGCGATTCCTAACAGCAGAAGCAGCAGAGGCACAAACTGCACGACGAGAGGGGACAACGTAGAACACGTCTCTGTCCTGGCACATTTGCGTGTGCGATACTTCCCTCCGGCTCTTCGGGCCTTGCGAAGCTCTGTGTACTGCGAGCGCTGCTACTCGCAGCTGAGAAGGACCGTGGAGCTAGCGGCGAATTCGGAGAGCTCTTCGCTGCACTGCGCCGCTCGCAAGCGGCTTCGTTCTTCGCCTTCTGCCGTCCGGCGAGAGCTGAACTCCAGCGGTCAGCTGCAGCTCTGCCCAACAGCGTGTTCTCGGTTCTGCGGGCAAGCACGCCCTCTTGCCTTGGCCCCGAGAGCAAAGTCCGAGCGAGCACTCGACTCAGTGCAATGCACCCGGAAGGACGCTCTCGCTCGCCTTTCAAGGAGCGATTCCTAACAGCAGAAGCAGCAGAGGCACAAACTGCACGACGAGAGGGGACAACGTAGAACACGTCTCTGTCCTGGCACATTTGCGTGTGCGATACTTCCCTCCGGCTCTTCGGGCCTTGCGAAGCTCTGTGTACTGCGAGCGCTGCTACTCGCAGCTGAGAAGGACCGTGGAGCTAGCGGCGAATTCGGAGAGCTCTTCGCTGCACTGCGCCGCTCGCAAGCGGCTTCGTTCTTCGCCTTCTGCCGTCCGGCGAGAGCTGAACTCCAGCGGTCAGCTGCAGCTCTGCCCAACAGCGTGTTCTCGGTTCTGCGGGCAAGCACGCCCTCTTGCCTTGGCCCCGAGAGCAAAGTCCCGAGCGAGCACTCGACTCAGTGCAATGCACCCGGAAGGACGCTCTCGCTCGCCTTTCAAGGAGCGATTCCTAACAGCAGAAGCAGCAGAGGCACAAACTGCACGACGAGAGGGACAACGTAGAACACGTCTCTGTCCTGGCACATTTGCGTGTGCGATACTTCCCTCCGGCTCTTCGGGCCTTGCGAAGCTCTGTGTACTGCGAGCGCTGCTACTCGCAGCTGAGAAGGACCGTGGAGCTAGCGGCGAATTCGGAGAGCTCTTCGCTGCACTGCGCCGCTCGCAAGCGGCTTCGTTCTTCGCCTTCTGCCGTCCGGCGAGAGCTGAACTCCAGCGGTCAGCTGCAGCTCTGCCCAACAGCGTGTTCTCGGTTCTGCGGGCAAGCACGCCCTCTTGCCTTGGCCCCGAGAGCAAAGTCCCGAGCGAGCACTCGACTCAGTGCAATGCACCCGGAAGGACGCTCTCGCTCGCCTTTCAAGGAGCGATTCCTAACAGCAGAAGCAGCAGAGGCACAAACTGCACGACGAGAGGGGACAACGTAGAACACGTCTCTGTCCTGGCACATTTGCGTGTGCGATACTTCCCTCCGGGTCTTCGGGCCTTGCGAAGCTCTGTGTACTGCGAGCGCTGCTACTCGCAGCTGAGAAGGACCGTGGAGCTAGCGGCGAATTCGGAGAGCTCTTCGCTGCACTGCGCCGCTCGCAAGCGGCTTCGTTCTTCGCCTTCTGCCGTCCGGCGAGAGCTGAACTCCAGCGGTCAGTTGCAGCTCTGCCCAACAGCGTGTTCTCGGTTCTGCGGGCAAGCACGCCCTCTTGCCTTGGCCCGAGAGCAAAGTCCCGAGCGAGCTCTCGACTCAGTGCAATGCACCCGGAAGGACGCTCTCGCTCGCCTTTCAAGGAGCGATTCCTAACAGCAGAAGCAGCAGAGGCACAAACTGCCACGACGAGAGGGGACAACGTAGAACACGTCTCTGTCCTGGCACATTTGCGTGTGCGATACTTCCCTCCGGCTCTTCGGGCCTTGCGAAGCTCTGTGTACTGCGAGCGCTGCTACTCGCAGCTGAGAAGGACCGTGGAGCTAGCGGCGAATTCGGAGAGCTCTTCGCTGCACTGCGCCGCTCGCAAGCGGCTTCGTTCTTCGCCTTCTGCCGTCCGGCGAGAGCTGAACTCCAGCGGTCAGTTGCAGCTCTGCCCAACAGCGTGTTCTCGGTTCTGCGGGCAAGCACGCCCTCTTGCCTTGGCCCCGAGAGCAAAGTCCCGAGCGAGCACTCGACTCAGTGCAATGCACCCGGAAGGACGCTCTCGCTCGCCTTTCAAGGAGCGATTCCTAACAGCAGAAGCAGCAGAGGCACAAACA